>NC_067493.1:46803832-47019991 GCF_947179515.1 Apodemus sylvaticus | reverse complement strand
CCCCTTCCTTCCTTTTCCCCTTCCCCCCTCCCCTTCATTCTTCCTCCTCCTCCTCCCCTTCCTCCTCCCCCTTCCTCCTCCTCCTTCCCTTCCTTCTCCTCCTCCCCTTCCTCCTCCCCTTCCTCCTCCTCCTCCCCCTTCCTCCCTCCTCCTCCTCCCCTTCTTCCTCCTCCCCCCCTCCTCCTGAGCCACTCTTCCCCATTAGACAATGGCGGGGCAGAAAGTGCACAGCATCGCTCCCAGGTCGGGCCCCAGCCACTTGTCTCTTTAACCTTGAAGGCATTTCTGGGTCTCACGTGTCCACCCAGGCGGTGGCCGCCTTTGAGCAGCTCTTACTTCAGAAGAACGGCATGGGGTGGGGGGGGCTTAGGTGGCCTCCGCCTCACCTACAACTGCCAAAAGTGGTCATGGGGTTATTTTTAACCCCAGGGACGAGGTATTTATTGTTCCACAGCAGGGGCAGGCAGGCAGGCCAGCAGGCTCCTTGAATTCTCCAGAGGCGGCAGCCAGCCTCGGACACCATGGTGAGTGGTCAGCGGACCATTGAGGAAGGATGCGGGGTGGGCGGCAGAGAGACACCCCCCAAGCCGGGGACCCCATGGAGGAGGAGGGAAGCTCTCTTGAGAGCCTGCTAGCCCTGAATAGACAAGCACACTCAGAGGGACCCCAAACAGCAGCTCCCCCAAGGGACTCCCAAAAGTCAAGGAGACATGAGGTTTGGGGAGGGATGCCTGCTTCCTGACCTCAAAAAAATCAGTAACTTGCAGAGCTTGCTGACGAAACTGAAAAAGCTCTTAAGAATCAAATTGTAATTTTTTTTTTCCCAATTCAGGCAGCCAGGAAGCATTTTCCCGATTCTATCTTCCTCTTTTTTTTTTTTATTGTTGTTTTTTTGTTTGTTTTTCAAGGAGACAGGGTTTCTCTGTGTAGTCCTGGCTGTCCTGGAACTCACTCTGTAGACCAGTCTGGCCTCGAACTCAGAAATCTGCCAGCCTCTGCCGCCCAAGTGCTGGGACTAAAAGCGTGGGCCACCACCGCCCCGCCCGGTTTTATCTTTTGAACTTGAAAATGCAAAGGGTTCCTCTCCCTTGAAATATTTGTGTCTGCCTCCCAGAACAGGTAGCCCCCAACTGCTAGTTAGGGACAGGGGCTAGGGGCACAGAGTGTATGCGTCTCTGTGTCAGTGTGACCTAAATAAGTGACTTGCCGTCTCTGAGCCTCCAGGACCTCGGTGTCCACGGTGCAGCAGAGAGCATTAGATAATGTTGGCGAGGTTTGGGGTCTCTTCTCCCATGTTATCTGGGCACCAGAGACTTGCTCCCCAGGTGACAGGGCCTGGCCCGGGTCCTGACCCAGAGGCTCCATGGGGTCTAAAGGACATTTCCTCTCCAGGCACCAAAGAAAGCCAAGAAGCGGATAGAGGGCGGAAGCTCCAACGTGTTCTCCATGTTCGAGCAGGCCCAGATCCAGGAGTTCAAGGAGGTGGGTGCGGCAGGGTCCCCCTCCCCCACATCAGGACCCCCCCACCAGGGAAGCGATTTGCTTGCCCAGGCTCATCCAGACGGTGTGCGAACCCCCAAAGAAACACGTGGTCGTAGTAACTAGTGTGGATTAGCCATCAAAGGACAGCCAGCCATTTCGCAGCTGAAACGCAGGGATTTTCCAGAAAAGCGCAGAACAGCATAGGCGGTAGGTAGCCGCAGCCACCCGCTGGCCACCTCTGCTGAGGACTGCCCCACTCGCACTTCCGTTGCCCAGGTCCTAAGAGCCTCAGTCCCTCCTGTGCTTGGGGGTGGAGGGCTGACAAAAAGAGGACCGGAACCACAGAGGAAGAAGGGTGAGGGAGGGTGGCGGTGGCCGACCCACCGAGGCCAGCCTCTGGCTCCTACGACCCTTCCCGATTCTCCTTTCTCGCCTCGGTTCCTGGTGCGCAGGGCTGGGCGGCATGGAACCCATCCCTCTGTGCCCGTCACTGTCGCATCCGTGTTTGTCAGCCGTGGCGTTTCTTTCTGCCCACCAAAGCAGGAAGGGCATGGCGGCCTCGGGCAACTGAGTACTGTTCTGTGTGAAACCTGTTGCCCTCAACAGCAAGGCTGTGCCTTACAGCAGGTGCCTAACCAAAGTGGGAAAGTGAAGCCACTGGCCATGGCCAAGGAGGACAGGCTCAGAGTCCTGTCCCCGAAGCGTTGTGTGGACCTCCCTGTCACCTGGCCCTTGGGGGAAGGGACAGACAGCTGCTGTCACAGAGGCACATCGAGGCAGGTTCTAAGAGGATACCTCTGTCCCTGCTAACTCAAAAAGCAGGGAGGCCGCCTCCTGCAGGTCACCAGGTTTTTGTTTGTTTGTTTGTTTGTTTTGTTTTGTTTTGTTTTTGTTTTTCGAGACAGGGTTTCTCTGTGTAGCCTGGCTGTCCTGGAACTCACTCTGTAGACCAGGCTGACCTCGAACTCAGAAATCCACCTGCCTCTGCCTCCCAAGCGCTGGGATTAAAGGTGTGCGCCACCACTGCCCGGCTAGGTCACCAGGTTTTACTCTTGCCACGTCCCCTCCCATCCCCAGCTGAAGCTCTTGTCCCTGCCCTGTCTCAGCTGAGCCGTGACACCCCCCCCCCCCCAGGCCTTCACGATCATGGACCAGAACAGAGATGGCTTCATTGACAAGAACGACCTGAGGGACACATTTGCTGCCCTAGGTATGTGGCACTGCCCACTACCCCACACCAGGGAAGAGGGTGGAGGGTGGGGATGGGGGCATCAAAGGAAGCCAAGAGGCCATTGTCATCTGCCGAGGTGGCTCAGCTGCCGAGGCCCCTTGGAACAACTCCAGTGGCCTTTATAGGCTTTCTCCTTCCCTGTCAACCCGGAGAGGGGGAGAGGAGGATTTTTTTAATGCATTCTTGGCTCATAAATAGAAAACTCAAACTACTAGGAAAAGAAAAGGGGAGAAAATAGAATTACCCAGAAGGCTACACTCTGGCCAACTCTTTGGTCTCAATCCTTGAAATCCTTCCAGACCGCTGCCTTTCAAGTTATTGGGGTCATCCCACTTGGGACCTAGGTTTATTTACCATCCCAGCAGTGTGAGCCTGGATCCCAGCATCACCTGTCCCAGCCTTGGAACTCAGAGCTGGGTTATGCACCTTTGTGACTAGTGCAGCTTCTCACGGTCTTCAGAAGGAGGGGATCAGCTTTGTCTAGTTTGTGCTGTGGAAGGAGAGAATGCAGGTAAGGTACGGGATGCTATAGAGCGGGGGGCGGCAGCAGGCCTGACGGAAGGCGCTCCCTCGGAGACTGGGGATGCGCTCTCCGCCTGCATGGCTCCCAGGTCTGCCCAAGAATGGCACCGCCACAGAAGCGTTCCTTACTTCTGTTAAAGGTTTCAGGCCTCAAGACACTGTTTATTTAATGAGCTCAGGTCTCGTGTAGCCCAGGCTAGCCTCAAGTTCAAAATATGTAGCCCAGGATAACCCTGCACTTCTGTTCCTCCCCAGTGCTGGGATTACAGACAAGTCACCACTACAGCTGGGTTTATGCTGGGGCTGAGATCCAGTGAACTGCGCATGCTAGGTGACCAGGAAGTCCTCTGAACCAGGTCCCCGAGCTTGATGAGGCTGTGTTTAACCAGCCTACTACATCACTCCATGTCAGATGTTTCTGGCTAGAAAACACTGCTGGGAACATCTGTCCCAGCTGTCCTGATGTCTGTCTGTCTGTCTCTCTCTCTCTCTTTCACACACACACACACACACACATCGCGCAACACTGTCCCTGAAGGTTACCAGTTTCCTAGAAGCCGGACTGAAGAGGACAGCAGCTGTGCGCCCAGCTCTGAGTCTGTGTTTCCCACCAGGACGCGTAAATGTGAAAAATGAGGAGATCGATGAAATGATCAAAGAGGCTCCAGGTCCAATCAACTTCACCGTGTTCCTCACCATGTTTGGGGAGAAACTTAAAGGTGAGCTTGTGCGCATGTGTGCGTGTGAGAGAGAGAGGGGGGAGAGAAGAGAGAATGTATGTGACTGTGCATGCATGTGTCTATGTGTGTGTGTGAGAGAGAGAGAGAGAGAGAGAACATATGTGACTGTGCGTGTGTGTGTGTGTGAGAGAACCTATTGTGTGTGCATGTGTGCGTGTGTATGAGAGAGAACGTATGTGACTGTGCATGTGTGTGTGTGTGAGAGAGAGAGAGAGAAAACCTATGTGTGTGCATGTGTGCGTATGTGTGTATGAGAGAGAGAACATATGTGACTGTGCATGTGTGTGTGTGTGTGTGTGTGTGTATGTGTGAGAGAAGAGAGAGCACATGTGACCATGTGTGTGTGTAAGAAAGAGAACGTATGTGACTGTGCATGTGTGTGTGAGAGAGAGAGGGGGGGAGAGTGCATGTGACTATGTGTGTGTGTATGTGTGCACACGTGTGTGTGTTTTCACCTCTTGGCATGAATTAAATCCTAAAAGAGACATAGGCAAAGGATGGGTTACTCACAACTGGACAAGGACCCATTGAAAACTAGCTGGAGAGACGGCTCAGTGGGTAAGAGCGTTGGCTGCTCTTCCGAAGGTCTCAGGTTCACTTCCTAGCACGGACATGGTGGTTCACAGTCATCTGTTAACTCCAGCTCCAGGAGGCCCAGTGCTCTCTCTGGACACCAGACACACGTTTAAAGCAGACATACATGCTGGCAAAAGACCCACACACATAATAAAAGGAAGAAAAATTGCATTAAAGCAATCAGGGCGGTTGCTTCAGGGGGGTGGGGCTGTCCCAGCAGGGCATGCTCCTCCAGCAGGGGGCGCTGCACTCCAGGTACTGACGCATTTCAGAGCATCTGAGGGGCTGGCGCCAATCTTGGTGAGTTCAGACACAGAAATCCAACTTGCTTGAAGGTCCTCCCCACAGCCCACAAAGTCCCAGAGCAGGGCCTCTCTTGAATTTGATTTCCTGTTGGCTCCTTGACCTTCTCTTTAAGATTTAATTTCTATTATGTGTGCACATGTGTACAGAGAGGTGACGTTACTGGGAGCCACAGTTATAGGAAGTTGTGAGCTGTCATGTGGGTACTGGTCCTTTGCAAGAACAGCAAGCCCTCTTGTTGAGCCAACTCTTTCAAAACCCAGGTCTCCCTCTGAGGGAAGCAACTTTGCCCTGGCCCCTCTGGCTCAGGGGGACCTGGGTCCACTTTCTGTGACCCCAGCAGCTCCGGACGCAGCAGACAGGCATGCTTATCTTCTCTTGCAGGGGCTGACCCCGAGGAGACCATTCTCAACGCGTTCAAGGTGTTTGACCCTGAAGGCAAAGGGTCTCTGAAGGCCGACTAGTGAGTGGGTTCTGAGGGAATGGGGTCCCCACTTTCCACCCCCAACACACGTCACCATCGCCTGCTCTCTCCTTTCCTACAGTGTCCGGGAGATGCTGACCACACAAGCAGAGAGGTTCTCCAAAGAGGAGGTACGGGGTCCCCGGTGTCCCCACCGCCCAGCCCCCTTTACAGACGCTCTGTCTCGATCTAGTGCACGTCACCCATGAGAACCAGCTGTCCACGCCTCACTTGTGGGACTTTAGGCTTTCATCAAGCCATACCTCGGTCTCCCTGTGTGTCGAGGTGGGATGAGGGCGTCCACCGCCACATGCCACAAGGCTTGACGGTACACAGTACACATTGCCACCACGGGGCCGAGGCACCGCAGGGCCGGGGCACAGTGTCTTTGGTGCTTATGAATTCAAGCCAGCCAGGTCTCATGACTTAGGCTTAACCAATCCCATACACTAGAGAAGCTAAGGCAGGAGGATTGCAGGTTTAAGGCCAGCACCGCCTACAGAGTGAGTTCAAAGGCCAGCTTGGGAAACTCAGTAAATCCTGTCACAAAATAAAAGCTTAACAAGGCAGGGGCTGTAACCCAGAGCTAGACTCGCCTGACATGCATGCAACCCTGGGTTCAATCCCCAGTACTGCAAGATAAAGAGGGGAGAGGAAAATGGGAGGAGCAATAGTAACCAATCAAAACCATTTGCCTTCTTTTTTTAAAGATTAATTTATTTTTTTATTTATGTAAGTACACTGCAGCTGTCTTCAGACATACACCAGAAGAGGACATCAGATCCCATTACAGATGGTTGTGAGCCACCATGTGGTTGCTGGGAATCGAACTCAGGACTCTGCTCTGGAAGAGCACTCAGTGCTCTAACTGCTGAGCCATCTCTCCAGCCCTAAAACCATTTGCCTTTTAAGACAGGGTCTCACTGCGCAACCCTGGCTGGCCTGAAACTCGTACTGGGATCACAGATACCATTATGCCTGCTTCCTCTAACAAGGTTTCTCTGTGTAGCCCTGGCTGTCCTGGAACTCACTCTGTAGACCAGGCTCAACTCAAACTCCCCAAGATCCACCTGCCTCTGCCTCTGCCTCTCAGGTCCTGGGATTAAAGGCATACACCACCACACCCAGCTTCATCCAATACTTTTAGACGGGGAAATTGCATGTAAAATAAGCTACCTCAATATCTGGTTTCCCTCCAAGAATACAACCTCTCTGGCCATTTGACCACAACAGGTCATATGCCTGCATTCAGCCACAGTCCCCACCAGGCCCTCTCGCATCTGAGTGTGGCCTGCCCAGCAGCTGCCTCTACAGCTGGATCTCCATTTTGCCATGCTGGGCATCTGGGGGGTTGTGGGGAACAGGTCTAGGGGACCTCAGATCCCCCCCCCCCATGGATGCAGAAGCCAGGCTGACTTCCCTCACGTCTCAAGTCCTGGTGACAGCAGGCCCGGGGCTAGGCCTGGCTTGGGGTATTGGGGGTCCTTCCGCGGTCTCAGGCCTACTCTGCGCCCTGCCATTCTGAGCATCTCTGCACCCCACTATTCTTGCTCACAGATCGACCAGATGTTCGCAGCCTTTCCCCCCGACGTCACCGGCAATCTTGACTATAAGAATCTGGTCCACATCATCACCCACGGAGAGGAGAAGGACTGAACCCCAAGCCACAGCCTCGGGGGACCCACGGCCCGCTCTCCATCCCCGGTCCCTGCCGCCCCAGCCTGCAGAGTGCACCATCCCAGGGCTGTGTGCGAATAAACAGAAAATCTTGGATCTGGTGTGGTGGCCGTTGGCTCGTTGGCTCTGAGCAGCCAAAGTCAGGAGACATTTGGGATCTGTGAGGACTGCAGGGGATCTCAGTTTGAACAATGAGCAGCCACCGCCTGGCAGTGGTGCCACCTTTGGGAGTAGCGCTCCCGTACTCGGGAGGCAGAGGCAGGTGGATCTCTGAGTTCAAGGCAGGCCTGGTCTACAGAGCCAGTTCCAGGAAGTCCGTGGACTTCAGGAGCAGCTGCATCCAGGAGTGGCCAGTTCTGTCACTGGCCCAAGGTGGCCTTCCCTCAGCTGTGTTTGCTTTCTGGGCCCAGGCTTTGAAGGTGAGGAACAGAAGGCAGATGGTTGGATCTCTGTGAGTTCAGACTTAGCCTGGTTTATATAGTGAGTTTCAGGCTAGCCTGGGCTACATAATGATATCCCGAATAGAAAACAAAACACTGGCGGTGGCAGTTCCTGGCTCGCCTGACCTGGGCCTTTGTATAACCTTAGAGCTGAATCCCCACAGATAAACTTAAAAAAAGGAAACCAAGTTCAAGAGATTCACGAGGACCAAGGATGGTGACATCTAAGGCTAGCCTGGTCTATATAGCAAGGCCCTGTCTGAAAGAGAAGAAACCCACAGTCCCACACCCAGGGTCAGACCCAGCCCTTCAACCAATGAGGTCCCCGTGGGCCCCTTGTAGGAAGCTGGGCTTTAAGGGTTGGCCCCTGAAGGATCAGAGTCCTCAAACTCGGGACCACCCATACCCTACCTGTGGCTCTGGGACTCTCCTGCAGGGAGGGACGCTTGCAGAGACACTGAGGGAGGGGACCCCACATACCTGGGCTCTGGAGAGAGGCAGCAGGGCCTGCAGGACCCAGCTCAGTTCTGTGGGGACACTCATTCCCCTCATTCCCAAAGAACACACAGTCAAAGGGGTCCTCAGCTTCCAAGACCCTGCTTCCTGCTCAGTGTCTGCCTCATCCTGTAGTCCCTGGGGTCTAAGATCAATATTTCAGCATAAGCCCAGCCCCCCCCAAACTGGCAGACTTTCAGTTGTGGGGGTGGGGGGCACTGCTGGCCACATTCTCAGGGTTATCAGGGGCCACAATGACCTCAGGCCGCTTTTGAGGCCCACACTTCTCACCCCTCACTCCATCGCAAGGCTGGTGTGCAGCCCACAGAATTCCTCAGCACAGCACATGCAAAGGCCCTGGGGTCAGCAAGAAAACATTTATTCTCTCTGGTGTGGAATGCAGCCACCCGTGCCACTCAGACTGTCACCTTCTTCTTGAGCCTTATCTCATCCCCCTTCTCCGACATGGTTTCCTGAAGTTCTTTCATGCGTTCCCTCTGAAGGAAGTTCTCCAAGACCAGCTGCCGGAGGGTACTGTGGTCCAGAGGATATTCCACTGTACCCAGGACAGAGCTCTGTGAGCAGCTGGGAGTGCCCAGCTCACATCCTTCCCAGGGACAGTGAAACTCCATCATGCTGGGCTGGGCGTGGGGTGGATAGCCCGTTGGAGCGCCAAGCAGAGAGGCACCCTCAGGGAATCCCCGAGCAAGAACGGGGACCGCAGCTGGTTTAATGCCCACGGAGCAAGCCGCGAGGCGCAGCCTCAGTTTGACTGCTAAGCCTTTGCTACCCAGGGGAACATACAGTTTCCTGGCTGCATAGTACTCCATGATGTGTTTGGGTAAGTTCTGACTAAGAGTGAATGGTGTGTGCACATGACATGCATGTGCGTGTATGAGTGTGTGTGTGTGTGTGCATGAGTGAGTATGTGTGTATATATGAGTGTGTATGTGTATGAGAGTCACTGTATAAGTGAGTGTTTGAGTATGTATATGAGTGTGTGTAAGAATGTATATGAATATTGTGAGTATGTATGTTTGAATATATGTATATATGAGTGTGTATTTATGAGTATGTATGGATGGATATGAGTGTGTGTGTATATATGAGTGTCAGTGTATGTGAGTGTTTGAGTATGTATATGAGTGTGTGTAAGAATGTATATGAATATTGTGAGTATGTATGTTTGAATATATGTATATATATGTGTGTGTATTTATGAGTATGTATGTATGGATATGAGTGTGTGTGTATATATGAGTGTCAGTGTATAAGTGTGAGTGTTTGAGTATGTATATGAGTGTATGTAAAAGTATATATGAATATTGTGAGTATGTATGTGTTTGAAAATACGTATATGTGTGTTTATGAGTATGTATGTGCATATGTATATGAGTGTGTGTGTAGGAGTGTGTGTGTGTGTAGGTGTGTTTATGTTGTCAGTGTGTGGTGTGTATGTTTATGTTGTCAGTGTGTGTGTGTGTGTGTAGGTGTGTTTATGTTTTAGTGTGTGTGTGTTTATGTTGTCTGTGTGTGTGTAGGTGTGTTTATGTTGTCTGTGTGTGTGTGTTTATGTTGTCAGTGTATGTGTGTGTGTAGGTGTGTTTATGTTGTCAGTGTGTGGTGTGTATGTTTATGTTGTCAGTGTGTGTGTGTAGGTGTGTTTATGTTGTCTGTGTGTGTGTGTTTATGTTGTCAGTGTGTGTGTGTGTGTGTGTTTATGTTGTGTGTGTGTAGGTGTGTTTATGTTGTCTGTGTGTGTGTGTAGGTGTGTTTATGTTGTCAGTGTGTGTGTGTGTGTGTTTATGTTGTCTGTGTGTGTGTGTGTAGATATGTTTATGTTGTCAGTGTGTGTAGGTGTGTTTATGTTGTGTGTGTGTGTTTATGTTGTCTCTGTGTGTGTGTAGGTGTGTTTATGCTGTGTGTGTGTTTATGTTGTCTTTGTGTGTGTGTATGTGTAGGTGTGTTTATGTTGTCAGTGTGTGTGTGTGTAGGTGTGTTTATGCTGTGTGTGTGTGTTTATGTTGTCTCTGTGTGTGTGTGTGTGTGTGTATAGGGTTCTTTGCTTATTTCTGGTTTGGAGCTGCAGTGACCATATTTCCACTTCCTTTCTGACCCCTTGGTTTTTCCCTATGGATCTAATCCCATCAGACAAGTGGCCATAGTGCGGTGATTACTCATGGCAGTGAGGGAAACTGAGGCCTGGCTCACCGACCCTGTAGGGACTCGGGGTCCCTACCCAGTAGCCTGCCTGGGTGGCAATGGGCAAGAACTCACCCTCTTCAAGCTTGTCACTGAAGGATTCTGCCCCAAACACAGGCGGCACAACCCTTGAGGGCTCTGGGGGCTTGAGGAGGGCAGAGCCGCCCCAGAAGGGGTTGACAAAGGGCTGTGGGACATCCACGTCGGGGCCCTCCGCCTCCTGCAGGCGCCGGAAGGACTCCAGAAGCAGGAGGTCATTTGTCTTCTTCTCTATGATAGCTGGAAGAAAACGGGGTCAGAGGTCAAGGTCATGGCTGCCAGCCTGGGCAGCCCCCCCCACTTCTAACAGAGGGGGGATGGGAGTTTGTGCAACACGCTGGCTCCCTCCTGGCCACCAGCTGCGGGAAATTCTGGCATCCCGAGGCACTGAAACCTCTCTCTCTAATGCGCATTGGCAGAGCTGCGCACGGGAACACACAGTAGGTCTGAGGCACTGCACGCGCCATGAGGAACAGTTTCTAGGAAAGCCTGGTCCAAAAAGGATTCCTAGACATTGACAATGAGAAGGCCAAGCACCAGCGCTCCACTAGAAGTCAACGCTGGCAGCAGCCCGACCTTCCGGCCAGTCCTCCTGCCTGGGAGGCCTGAGGTGGGTGCCGGGATTCAAACTCAGGTCCTCTGAAAGAACAGTGCACCCTCCTCACCACTGAGCACCTCTCTCTCTCACACACACACACTCACACTCACACACACACACTCACACACACTCACACTCATAAGAACAGTGGGTACCATTCATGCCAAGCTGCTGTGTTCTGGTGGCCACGCCTCCTCTATTCCCTGAACCAGAAGCTAAATCTGCAAGTGCAGAAGGCAGCTAACAAACATTTGTGACACACCCCGCCCCACGCTGAACACTTCATTTCCTTCCTTCCGGTCGGGGTTTTTAATTCCTTTTTCTTGCCTTATTGCTTTGGCAAGGCTTACTATAGACAGAGAACTAAACAGACTCAGGGAGGGCCGTCTTTGCCTTCTTCCTAATGTTGGAGAACAAAACACAAGGCTCAGATATGAAGTGTGTGTGTGCGTGTGTACGTGTGTGTGTGTGTGTGTACACGTGTGTATATGCATGTCTGTGTGTGTATATGCATGTCTGTATGAACACACTGTGTGCATACGTGTGTGTATGTGTGCTTGCATGTGTGTGCATACATGTGAATGTGCGAGCATGTATATATAGTGTTTGTAGGTGTTTGAGTGTGTCTTTGTGTACACACACACACACACACGTGTATAGTGTTTGTGGGGAGGTGCCTGTGCATGTGCGTGTGCATGTGTGTGTGTGCAGCCATGTAAGCATGTGTGTGTGAGCACGTATGTGTTATAGTGGTTGTGAATGTATGTAAGGAATCTCTCTTCTAGCTTTAGTTTTTCTCCTTAAGGGAATTCACCAAATCCCTCTCCCGGGTTCATCGAGATCACCACCAACTCTCCCATGTTTAATCCTCCCAATAACCCGATGATGGAGTTCCTGAGTTATATCCTTGTTTTGGAGGTGAAAGAATCAGAGCACAGAGAGGGTCAGGACTGTGACCAAAGTCACACAGCGAATAAGTGAGGAATCGGAATTCAAACCCAGGCGGGTCGCACCGTGGCCGTGCTCACTACCAACCAAGAAAATGTTCTTGTACCCGGTCACAGACCGTGCAGGAAAGTGCCCCTAAGGGCTGGGTAGACCCAAGCTCGGCTCACCGAAGTACTGCTGAAGGTTGTTGTCTGTGATCTTCCCCGTCTCCCCCAGTTTGCCCAGGATCTCGGTGGCGTCACAGTTGATCTTCTTAAACAGCTTCTCCACGGAGTTCTTGAGATACTCCAGGGTCCTGCTCATCTCTTTGTATTTGCTCTCATAAATGTCCGCGTCCTCGGTGGTCTTCCTCAGTTTCTCCTGGGGGCAGACAGACACCAAGTCCAGCCTGAGGCTGAGGGACTCTCTGTGCAAGTGACTGGGGGACCCCAGACAGGTTTGCCAATCCCAGAGGGCATGCCATCAAAAGAATGAGCTTCCTGCCGGCCTCCAACAAAATTAAGAAGAAACAGACAGCGAAAGGAGGTGGTCCCTTGGGTAGAGCGCTTGCGCAAACCAGGTGTGGTATGCACGCCTGTAGATCTTGCACTCCGGGGGTGGGAGCAGGAGTCCAGGGTTGTCCTTGTCTATGTAGTGAGTTTGGGACCAGCCTGGGGTACATGAGACCCTGTCTCAGAAATAAGTGATCCCTCCGAGTGCCGAATCAGGTCTCAGAGGTGAAGAGCCAGGGGCGGAGAGGGTTCTGAGCAGGCAGGTGGAGACAGCCGTCAGCATGTGGGAAGCATCGGAGAGCCCAGAGCCCCTTGGATGGAGTCTCCTCCTTAGGGTATTTGTATTTTGTAGGGGGATACACAGGCCCACACCCATGCGCCACACACACAATGCCGTCTTAGCTACCACCACCACCACCCCGTGAAGACAGGAAGCAGCAAATACAGGCAAAGGAGACCCCGATGAAGACTGCTGGCCCCAACCCCAGGGAAGAGCCTGTGATTCTAGGTGAACCCAAGTAGAACCTGTGGGTCTAGCCTAGGGACCATCTGCAGAGGCCAGCCTGAATCAGTTTCCCCACCCCTCATGGCTCTGAGCTCCCTCAGCATTTCCTGGGCCTAAGCTTGGCCATCCTTCTGTGGTAGAGCCTAGAACGGTGCCTGGTCAGGATGCAGGGCAGAAATGAGTCCCAAAGAAAAATAAAAGAGCCCAAGGGGAAGGAGCTATGAGTCTGAACAGTAGCCCAGGCTACCCTTGAACTCCCCCAGCTCCTCCCGCCTCAGCCTCCTAAGTATGGGGATCAGAGCTGTGTGCCCCACACCCAGCCAGTCAGGCGGGATTCACGTCTTGCCGAGCATTGGCTGTCCGCTGTCCTGATGCTCTCGTGAGAGACCCTGTTTGCACTAGGGTGACAGTGGGACCAGCTACCAACCTCACAAACAGCCATTATCCAAGTGTCCCAGAAAAAACGGGGCTTCCTGACTCAAGCCGGTGTGGCTTTCTCAATGTTCCTCTACCTTCTTCCTGCCGGAAGTGCATGCGTGATGGCGGGATCTGTGGTACCCACCAGGCATCCTTGGGATGCAAACCACACACCAAGAGGAGCCTGGGTGGTAGATGACATCACAAAGGTACCCCTCCCCCAATCCTGGAAGTGCCAATTTTTAGTTTATTTAACAAAATAATAATAATAAGCTTCTAGCTTGCCCAGACTCCCAGGGTGTCTGTGAAGGGGGGGGCGCAGGAAGAAGCCTTCAAAGCCAGTACTGGGGAGCCAAAGGAAGGAGGGTTGCTGTGAGTTTGAGGCTAGCCTGGGTCACATCACTATGAATGAATTCCAGACATCAGGGCTACATAGTGAGACCTTGTGCAAAAACAAAAAAAAATTACGACTCCTCAGCTCCCTGGGGTGACCAAGCTGTGTTTTTTCTCTGCCAGCCTCTGTGACACCTTCTCCCAAAGATGGTGAGGAGAGATGGGGCCAGAGCGGACATAGCCTGGCATCTGCTGAGGAGTGCCACACCCAGGAAGGATAGAAGGCAGACAGTTGGTCTGTGGTCGTCATTACTGGTGAAAAACGGTGGAACTGGGCCAATGGGGAGACAAAAGGAGAAACTGAGGCAGAGATGCATCAGGATGGAATTGTAGCTCCCTCCCGGGCTTGGGTGTGACCTCCGGCTTACCTTTACAATAAAGAGAGTTTAGGGACAAGGGTTCTGTGGTGGTGTCAGGACAGGCCGCTTGACAGGACAGTCGGTCTCCCCTCCCGCCTCCCCCTCCCTCTCCTCCTCCCCCTCCCCCTCCCTTCCCCACCCCTCAGCTCACCTCCATCTGTTTCAGGATGTTCCTGGTGCCCTCGTGGGAGATCTGCTGCTGTGAGCGCAGGTTGATGATGTCATCCTGCTCAGACAGAAGGGGACCAGTGAGGAGAAAGTGGGAGCTGCCTCGGCCACTGCGTCCCACCCCACTCCATGCCACCCCGGCCCCGCCCCTGTCTTCTTCTCAGGTGTCTGTTCATCATCCTCTGAGAATCCTCTAGAACTGTCTAGTGCAGAGGCTCGCAACCTTCCTGATGCTGAGACCCTTTAATACAGTTCCTCATGTCGTGGTGGTGATCCCAACCATAACATTTTTTCTGCTGCTACTTCATTGTTTTTAAAGATTTATTTATTGTTATACATAATCACACTGTAGCTGTCTTCACACACACCAGAAGAGGGCGCCAGGTCTCATGATGGGTGGTTGTGAGCCCACCATGTTTCAGGATTTGAACTCAAGACCTTCTGAAGAGCTCTTAACCGCTGAGCCATCTCTCCAGCCCCTCCATTGCTACTTCATAACTGTAACTTCGCCACTGTCGGGAATCATGATGTAAATGTCTGCATTTTTGATGGTCTCAGGCGACCCCTATGAAAGACTCATTCAACCCCAACAGGGTCATGACTCACATGGGTTTAGAACCATCTAGAGCGGCTGGAGAGATGGCTCAGATGTTAAAAGCACTGAGTGCTCTTCCAAAGGTTCTGAGTTCAAATCCCAACAACCACACGGTGGCTCACAACCATCCATAATGAGATCTGACGCCCTCTTCTGGCGTGTGTGTCTGAAGACAGCTACAGTGTGCTTACATATAATAATAAATAAACCTTTGGGCTGGAGTGAGCAGGGCTGTGAGCAGAGGCCTTGAGTTCAACTCCCAGCAACCACATGATGACTCACAGCCATCTGTGCAGTTCCAGTGTACTCATAGACATAAAAATAAATCTTTAGAACCACCTAGAAAGAGAAGTCAGGATAACCTTTCACATCCTGCATGCACTAACCATGCCACGTCACAGTCACACGTGGACACTGAGAACCTGCCCCGTGGCTCCAGACACAGGGCAGCTGGGATACAGTGGAAGGAATTTATCTGTACAACTAGTGGCTACCGCACTGGACCCGGCAGCTCAGCCCAGAGTCCCTCAAACTCTCCCAAGAATCTGAGTGGCTCCCTCAGATGACCGGGCTCACTGCGTGTTCTGGGTGTGGAGCGAGCCGTGCGGGAGACCCAGCCTTTCCGGCCAGTTCCCAGTGCAGCGCGTCCGGGATCTTTCACACAGACCCCCACCCCACCCCCACCCCGAGCTTGGGTGTCATTTCAAGTGGAGATAATGGAAGACTCCAGTGAGGGGACAGGCTTGCTGAGAGGTAAAAGGTCAGCCACTGAGAGTGAATTCAAGGGGCGGGGGAAAGGGGATCACACACGAATGCCAACCTGTCTACACAGCCTCAGGTGTGGGGCAGAGCCTGGACATCCGCAGCTTGGGGTAGAGAATTTTTCTAACAGACACTTGGGCTCCAGGCTCTAAATTACAGTGCTCTAAAGCAAAACAAGGAGCGCCTGTGCTGGTCTCAGCATCACAGTACAGGTGGGGAAATTGAGCCCAATCAGGGCAGCCCAGCCCTCACGGGTCAAGTGTGGATATTTCCAGTCCAGTCATAGGTCACTCAGGGCTCCTCACATCCATCTGCATCCGCATCCCACAGGGACTAGGGACGCGCTCCCTCCCTCCTGGAGCAGCCTGGACCACAAAATCATTCCTGCCATACCACAGACTACCACCAGGGGGCAGTGGCGACACACTCAAAGTCCACTGTGGCCTACACAAAGTGACTGCCTCCACTTTAAGTTAGATTTGATGTCCCCCAGAGAAACAAAAGTTTGGGAGGGGGGTGTATAGGACACTTTGATTTTTATATGTTGACAGTTACAAATCTTTTTTTTTTTTTTTTTTTTTTTTGGTTTTTCGAGACAGGGTTTCTCTGTGTAGCCCTGGCTGTCCTGTAGACCAGGCTGGCCTCAAACTCAGAAATCCACCTGCCTCTGCCTCCCAAGTGCTGGGATTAAAGGCATGCACCACCACTGCCTGGCTTGATGGTTATAAATCTTTAGAGAGCAGAGAAGATGGGCCTGTGACCCTGTCCCTAGGTAGGGATGAAACCATTGGAAAATAACAAACAAGCAAACAAAAACCCAAAAAACTTAAAACCTGACTCCTAGTTTGAGCAGGGAAGTTTTCTAATGACTCATGCCTGAAATCTCAACAACCACCAAGCTGAGGCAGGAGGATTGCTGTGAGTTCCAGACCAGCCTGGGCTACTGAGCAAGGGCTAGCCTCAGAAACCATGCAGCAAAGAAAGAGGGCAGCCAGGTCTCTAGAATGACTGTGCTGGCAGGATCGAGGTCAGTCCAGAGAGTGGCTCAGTCCCTCCCCGGGGCTCGCAGACCACTGAGACAATGGGCCCCAAGGAAAACTGAAGTCTGGTGCTAGAGGGAGACTTGTCTCCTGAGGGACTGGGGGCTGGCTTTGTGGGTGAGGGGCTTGCTGTGCATGTGTGAGGTCCTGAGTTCGAATCCCAACAACCCATACAAAGTCAGCTGTGGTGGTACACACATCAGTGACCTCAGCTCTCCTGTGGCGAGACCGGGTTGGATGTGACAGAACTGGAAAGAGACAGGCAGGTTAGGGAAAGGCCTGTCACATCCCCCCACACAAGAAGAAACAGGGTCGTGATATCATCCGAGGAGGAGGGGGCGGGGCACAGCCAGAGGGAGTCCTTGGAGGATGGGCGTGGCAAGCCAGGCATGAGCTCTTGGGTGTCCTTACTGGTTCTGAGTCACAACGGACTGGCGCGTGGCATCGAGTGGTTTGGACTCTGCCTGTCTGGGCTAGAATTCCAGAAGCTGTTCATGTGGAGAGGCCCAAGAGCCAGGGAGGGGTGAGAAATTGTGGATTCAGAAAACATAGCCAAGTTCCTGTCCTTCAGGACTTGCTAGTGCTTTTTCTATGCTGACGGGCACCAGGGCTGTCCAGGATAAGCATTAATCATGTATTTCCCTTCCATTCTGAAACCCTTAGTCAACAAAGGTGGCAGGACTTGAGTTTCACTCCCAGAGCCCATGTTAAAAAAAAAAAAATCTGGCCATGATGGTATCCATTTGCTTTTATTATTATTTTAAGATTTATTTCATGTATATGAGTACACTGTAGATGTCAGACACACCAGAAGGCGGCACCAGATCCCCATGACAGATGTTTGTGAGCCACCCTGTGGATGCTGGGCATTGAACTCAGGACCTCTGGAAGAGCAGTCAGTTGGCGGCACACATTTATGTAACCCCAGTGTGTCTCCCTAGCGGAGGCAGGAGGGTCCCTAGGGGCTCACACCTAGATGACATAACTCAACTGTTGCGCTCAGAACCCCGTTGACAGATTTTTGTCTCAGAGGACAAGGGGGAGGAACTGGGCGGACCGCTCAGCGGTTAAGAGCCCTGGCTGCTTTTGCAGTGGACCCCGGTTTGCTTCCCAGCATCCACAGGGCAGCCTCACACCATCTGTCATTCCAGTCCGCAGGGATCTGACGCCCTCTTCTGGCCGGTGTGAGCACTGCACGCCCGTAGAGGCAAAACATCCATTAGACATAAAATAAAACTACTTGTAAAAGTGCCCTCCTAGCTCACAGTCCGGAGCTGATGGCACGATGGTCACTGAATTCGCGCGTGGCCGTGGCCACTGTCTGCAGAGCAGATGGAGGTATCCGGGGAGCCCCCTGGGGGAAGGCTATTCGGGAGAGGCGGGCTCCGGCCTCGCAGGTCTCGCAAGCCACGCACCTGGATCCGCTGGGTCTTCTTGTGCATGGTCTCCATGTCGTTGTTGAGCTCGGTGACGTAAGTGAAGCGAGCGAAATTCTTCTCCTCCTTGGCCAGGAAGTCCTCGGTGAGCTGGTTCAGGTCCCCGTTCTCCGCCAGCTTCAGCAGCCGCAGGTGCGCCACCTCGTAGCTCTCGAAGCTCTCGCCCTTCCTCTTCTTCCCCAGCTTCTTGGATTTGACAGCGGCAGCTGGGTGGGAAAGAGAAAGAGCACAGGTCAGGCGAGAGGCGCGGGGTCCGGTTCGAGCCCCAGGACAGGCAGGAAGCCGAGGGACGATGGCGATGGTGCGCCCTGTAACCCCAGCCTGGGAGGTGGGGACGCTTAGATCCCTGCAGCTCAGGGCCCGGCCAGCAGCGCTGAACCAGTGCTGGCTGGCTGAAAAACCAAGGTGTGGCCGGGAGATGGCTGGGTAGTTATGAGCACCTCCAGCCCTCGAGGATCCAGGTTCAGGGCCCAGCCTATCTGCTGCCCTACAATTGCTTAAGACTCCGGTTCTAAGGGATCTGACAACTTCCTCCGGCCTCAGGCAGCCCCCTCACACTCACGCGTGTCAGACGCTTACAGACAAACACACTACACCCAAAAAGAAACAATAGCGGCTGGAGAGATGGTGTCGCTGTTAGGAGCATTTGACTGCTCTTCCAGAGGTCCTGAGTTCAATTCCCAGCAACCACATGGTGGCTCACAACCATCCGTAATGGGATCCGATGCCCTCTTCAGGTGTGTCTGAAGACAGCTACAGTGCACTTGTGTGTGTGTGTGTGTGTGTGTGTATAATACATCTTAAAAAATAAAAATAAATAAGTGGTTAGGGGTGGTTTTTGCTGTTGTTTGTTTTGTTGGTTAGTTTGGGTTGGTTTTTTTTTTTTTTTCTAGACAGGGTTTCTCTGTGTAGCCTTGGCTGTCAGAGAAACTCAGCAGGTTGGTCTTGAACTCACAGAGATCTGCCTGCCTCTGCCTCCCAAGCGCTGAGCTTAAAAGTATGTGCCACTGTGCCTGGCTCAGGAAAATAATAATTTAAAAATAAAACGATTAGCCAGGCAGTGATGATGCACACCTTTAGTCCCAGCACTCAGGAGGCAGAAGCAGACGGTCTAAGGGCAGCCTGGCCTACAGCGTGAGTTCCAGAACATCCACGGCTACCAAGAGAAACCCTATAAAATAAAAATAAAAAAAACAATAAAATAAAATGATAAAAAGGGGTCATGAGCTGGGCACAGTAGTGCATGCTTTTACTCCCAATACTTGGTAGTAAAGACCTGCATACACACACCCCTCCCCACACACAAAAATAAACTAACATAAATAAAAATTTTAAGGGGCTGGAGAGATGGCTCAGTGGTTAAGAGCACCAACTACTCTTCCAGAGGTCATGAGTTCAAATCCCAGCAACTACATGGTGGCTCACAACCATTTGCATGAGATCTGGCGCCCTCTTCGGGTGAGTCTGAAGACAGCTACAGTGGACTTACGTAGAATAAGTAAGTACTTTTTAAAAAATTTAATTTTAAAAAAAATTTTTTTGAGTACTCAGTAAAGCATGACAGAGTTACCCAACGTGGTACTGGGCTCTGCTGTCAGGGTAGACACATGGCGAGCCAAAGAGATGGCCAAGGAAAGAAGAAAAAATCCACCCACCATCCTGCTTGTGGCTGGAGGGAGATACGGTTGCCTGTGGGTGGGAGGGTCTCTCTGTAGAAGTCAAGAAAAGGTCACAGAAGACCCCTGGGCAGAGAGTTCTTAGGAAGGCTCATTGGCTGGGTGAACCCCAAAAGTTCTGAGCCTTGCTCAGCCTGCAGCCCTGGCTCTCCTGAACATGTCTTATGTCTCTCTGATGTCTTCTGCGTGGCAATCAGATGGAATTTTCCAGATCTTTCTAAGGACTTCTGGCTGTGCCATGTCTGACCTGCTGGGACTCTGCATTGTCCTTGAGATAAGGTAGAAGCTTTTCAGCCTCGAGATGGTCCCATTCCCCTCAGCAGACCTGTCACCATGTGTCCATGTCTTCTACAGGATCCCCACTGTGTTGGGGACACAGCTCTGCTCCTGACTCATGTGTAAGATCGTGTGATCTGGCCCTTTGCACCTGTCCTGGGGGCAGTGGCCTACACGTTCTTCCAGTCACCGCAGCCCATGCCTCAGGGCATTTGCACCTACCACAGTTTCTCTTCCCCTCAGGTGTTCCAGATCTGGCTCCCTCATGACATTCACATCTTTGCCCACATGTCACTTCCCCTAGAAGACCCGCCCAAACCACCCTAGAGAAACAGTCTCAGTCCCCGTCAATCACCCCACTTTGTGAGAAACCACATCAACTCGGTGTGGATTTGCCATCTCTGACAACTCCTGACTCCTCTGTGAAGAAAAGACTGTTTGTTGTCTTGGTCTTCCCTCCCTGGCAGCCAGTCCTGCACCTGACACTCTGAGTCACAGTTCTTTTCATTATCTACCTTTGATCTAAGGTTGGTTGGATTGCAGGGGCTGAATAAATGGATGTGGGGGTCACCACCTGAAGTGATAATGGCCCATAGGAGTGCTTGGCCTGCTGTCCCTTCTGTCTCTGTGCCCCAGCCCGGCATGGCCCCATCTCTGTATCTTGGGCCCTGCTGGTCCCTTAGACTAGTTGCCTGGACCCTAGGCTAACAGATTCTCTTCATCTTTTATTTTTAAAGATTTTATTTATTTTATATATATGATGAGTCCTCAGACACCCCAGAAGAGGGCATCAGATCTCATTACAGATGGTTGTGAGCCACCATGTGATTGCTGGGATTTGAACTCAGGACTTCTGGAAGCGTAGTCAGTGCTCCTAACCACTGAGCTATCTCTCCAGCCCAATTCTCTTCATCTTTTAGAGCAGTGGTCCACCCTAAGTCTGCAACCCTTTAATACAGTTCCTCCTGTCATGGTGACCCCCCTCAACCATAAAACTATTTCCGTTGCTACTTCATAACTGTAATTTTGCTGTTATGAATCCTAATGTAAATATCTATATTTTCCGATGATTTTAGGCCACTCCTGTGCGAGGGTCACTTGACTCCCCAAAGGGGTCGTGACCCACAGGTTGAGAATGAAAGAGCCACGCCTTGCCTTCCTCAGACGCCTGTCCCAAGGGGGTTGCACTGTCCCTTGTGGCCCTGTCCTATCTCGGTCCCTAGTTGTCTTCCGTCTAAGGGTCTGTCAGGACTTGAGGAGTCTGGGCTTATCTCAGCTGACATTTCTTTTCCCCTTCACCTCAGTGTCTAGGATGTAAGCCCTAAGGCACTGAGAGCAGATGCTGCCACACGCTGAGGCTCTGTTTCATCCCAAGCAAGGAAGCTACCTCAGGGTGAGTGACCATGAGGCCTGTTGAATGAAAGCACCTGAGTGAGTGCTCAGGAGACTGACAGCTTGGAGCAGGACACTGGTACAGGGAGCAGTCACAGGGAGGACCTCACAGGGAGCACCTCACAGGGAGCATCTCACAGAAGCTTCCGAACAGAAGTGGAGGGACTATGACAATCTGAGGCAGTAGCAAGAGGAAGCCTGTGTCTGTGCAGAGCATCCAGAGGACCATCAGGGCTGGCAGTGAGAGGGAAGAGGGGGTGATGGCTTCCCTGGCTTGGATATGGATGTGAGGTCCTGAGGCTGCTGCCAGGAGCAAGACTGAGGGGAGAATCCCAGGAATGAGGAGGCAGAGACAGAGCATCCCTGGGCTTGCTGGACAAAGTTCTGGGCCAGTAAGAGGCACTACCTGGAAGAAGGAAGAGGAGGGAGAGGGGGAAAGGAGCATGGGGAAGATGGGGAGGAAGGGGAGGAGGAGGATGGAAGAGGAGGGGGAGAAAGAGATGGATGGAGGATGGAGGAGGGGAAAGAGGGAGACGAGGGGGAGGGGAGAAAAGGAAAAGGATGGAAGGGGAGGGGAAGAGAGAATGGAAGTGGAGGAGGAAGGAGGAAGAAGGGAGAGGGAGGAGGAGGAAGGGGAGGAAGGGGAGGAAGGGGAGGAAGGGAAAACGACAAAGACTGAAAAACAACTCCAGGATTATCTTCTAGCTTCTACACATTTACATACACATGCATACATATATACACATCTACATGCTTATATACACATGCGTACATATACACACATCTACATGCTTACATACAAATGCGTACATATACACACATCTACATGCTTACATACACATGTGTACATATACACACATCTACATGCTTACATACACATGCATACATATACACACATCTACATGTTTACATGCACATGCATACATATACACACATCTACATGCTTACATACACATGCGTACATATACACACATCTACATGTTTACATACACATGTGTACATATACACACATCTACATACTTACACACATGTGTACATATACACACATCTACATGCTTACATACACATGTGTACATATACACATATCTACATGCTTACATACACATGCATACATATACACACATCTACATGTTTACATGCACATGCATACATATACACACATCTACATGCTTACATACACATGCGTACATATACACACATCTACATGTTTACATACACATGTGTACATATACACACATCTACATACTTACACACATGTGTACATATACACACATCTACATGTTTACATACACATGAGTACATATACACACATCTACATGCTTACATGCACATGCATACATATACACACATGATCATGTACACATAGGCATCCCAAGACCAGGAAAGAATGACTTAGTGGACATAATTGAGATGGAATTTTGAATCTTCCTCTTAATCACTGTGGCCCCTGGCTGGGTCACGTGTCCACTCTGGGCTGCAGGAGCGTCTTCTGGAGCTGGGGTGCTGTAGGAACACCCACTCCTTGGTGCCATCCTGAGGGCCTCATGGAAACCGTGCACATCACACAGCTGGACTAGAGGCTGACCCAAGCCAGCTACAAAGGGGCCAGTAGGGAATGGGCGGAAGGACGAACAGATGGTTGACCCGGGCAAGAGAGAGTAAGTTGATGGGTAGAAAAAAAGATGGTCCAAAAGGAGAAAGGAAGGAAGGAAAGAGAGAGAGGGGGGGGAAGAGAATGTCTTTGTGACTTTTGATTAATTTTAGAGAGTAAGACATGAATGAGATTTCTCAGAAGCACTTCTAGCAACCAAGTGATAAGTGAGGAAAAGGGCAGAGGGGGACGGAACCTACAGGGGATGGGCGTGGCTCAGGAAGGGCATACTATGTGCACAAGGCTGTCATGGTTTGTATATGCTTGGCCCAGGGAGTGGCACTGTTGGGAGGTGTGTCACTGTGGGCATGGGCTTTAAGACCTTCACCCTAGCTGCCTGGAAGTCAGTATTCTGCTAGCAGCCTTCAGATGAAGATGTACAACTCACAGCGTCTCCTGCCCCATGCCTGCCTGGATGCTGCCATGTTCCTGCCTTGATGATAATGGACTGAACCTCTGAACCTGTAAGCCAGCCCCAATTAAATGTTGTCCTTATAAGACTTGCCTTGGCCAGGCATTGGTGGCACAGGCTTTTAATCCCAGCACTCTGGGAGGCAGAGGCAGGCGGATTTCTGAGTTCGAGGCCAGCCTGGTCTACAGAGTGAGTTCCAGGACAGCCAGGGCTACACAGAGAAACCCTGTCTCGGAAAACCAAAATAAAATAAAATAAAATAAAATAAAATAAAATAAAATAAAATAAAATAAAGATTTGCCTTGGTCATGGTGTCTGTTCACGACAGTAAAACCGTAACTAACACAAAGGCCTAACACCTGAGATTTGGGCTAGGGTGTAGACATAATGTTTTTGTGCCCTATGTAAAGGTTATCCTTGTGGTTCAAACTGCAATGCCTTTCTCTCTCTCTCTCTCTCTCTTCTCTCTCTCTCTCTCTCTCTCTCTCTCTCTCTCTCTCTCTCTCTCCCTCCCTCCCTTCCTCCCTTCCCCCCTTCCCCCCTCCTGACCCCTAACCCCTGACCCCCACCGGCAGAAGTCCCCGCCCTATTCTCTCTTCTCTCTTCTGCCTAACCACTGAGTGATCAGCTTTTATCGACAAGATGGAGAATTAATGGTAAACACTGCTTATCGAAACCTGAGGCAGGAGATTCCTGCTGTAAGCACTACCATCCATCCCTCCTCCGGGATCAAACGAGAATCGAGGGCAGAGGTCGGCCTTTGGACGACACACGTGGGTGGGTCATCCTACCATGGCACACACAGATGTCACAGAGAGGCGAAGGTGGGTCATCCTACCACGTCGCACAGATGTCACAGCTACGGAGAGGCAGAGGGGGAGGAGGCTGGCTTGTACCTTCCTGCTTCTTGGCCTGGTCCTCGAACTCGGAGCGGTCGTTGAGTTTGATGAGCAGGAAGGACTTGAGCTTGGTCTCATGGTCATATAGGCGCTCCAGCTCCCGGATCTCCAGGTTGTACTGAGAGATGTCTTTCTGCTGTCGATCCTTCATGGCCGCCATCCGGGCCATGGCTTCCACTCTGGGAGCGGGGGAGACAGGACTGAGTGGCCAGAGCTCTGCTCTCCTCTCCTCTCCTCTCCTCTCCTCTCCTCTCCTCTCCTCTCCTCTCCTCTCCTCTCCTCCCCTCCTCCCCTCCCCTCCCCCCCTCCCCTCCCCTCTCCCCTCTCCTCCCCTCCTCTCCTCCCCTCCCCTCTCCTCCCCTCTCCTCTCCTCTCCCTCTCCCTGCCAGTCCAGAGGACTGCATGCCTGCCCAGTGACCACCAGGGTTTGTTTGCATTTTTTTTCTGGCAGTGGGAACCACACTCAGGGTCCTACCAGAGCTGTGAGTTTAGAGCACCCCAAGGAAGTGATTTCCCTGACACCCTGTTTATTCTTAGCAGCATCAGCAGTAATCCCATCTTCACCACTAATACGATCATCACCACCATCACCATCACCCTCCCCACCATCACCGCTTGCCCCCTTGCATGTATGGATTAGCTTCTGCTCCTTATATATATCCTATAACAATCCAGATGTTGTGGAGGGAGAAGTCGGGCCCAGATGTCTGACTCTCTCCACAGCCTCATTCTGTGTCGGTAAAGACTTTGCTGGACAGCGACACCCAGACCTGGACCAGAGACCATGCAGGGGACAAAGAGATGAAGTCCAACTCTCCCATGTGCATTGTCCTGCATTGTGGGATCTCGAAAGGCAGCCTTGTTCCCGGCTGAGCTAAGGCCAGAAGCCCCAATGACCCTGAAGGGAAGGCAGATGCTTCACCTGATTCCCAGGCCCCAGGCCACAGTCACTAGCTGCAGCCCCCTATAGATTTGTGGCCATCAGTCATGTAAGGGCAACACCCCAAGCCCCTCCACAGGTAGAGGACATGACCTCAAGAGGATATAGGCTCAAGACAGATCTCCATTTTAATGAGGCACCTAAGGCCTGGAGGCTTAGCCAATAGTCTTTCCTTCCCAGACACTCCTCCCTGCAAAAGGTATTTACCCTCAGGCCCACTCCGGAAGTGGGGTACGGTTTCACTCTTCCACTTTCCACCATAATAAATGTTTTAAAACCGTGGACTGCCTCTTTTCATCCGGATCCGCCCAGGGGAACCACAGAGAAGAAGGCCTTCGCCTACAAAGCCTCTGCCTAGTCTCCTGTCGGAGGCCTCTCTGTGCTCCCAGCCATGGCCTCCGCCAAGCCCAAGCTCCAGACCAAGACTCTCACCGTGGGACCAGCTGCCGTTCTCCCCTCCCCCCACCCCCAGGCTCGATCGATCCCACAGGTCCCCACTCCATTCTCAGTTCTTCCTTGCCATCCAGCAGGGACAGCCCCGTCCTCATCACAAGCCCGGGGACCCCCAAGCCAGCTCTGCTGTCCCACACTTCAGACTGTGCTTCCCCAGCCCCTAGAGGTGTCCCGAGGCTTCCCTACGGCCTGACACCCACCCAGCAACAGCACTGGGTCAGCGAGGTCAAACTTTCCGCATCTTGCCTCCCCGAGCGAGCGGTGGAGCCCTGTGGTGGAGCAGAAGCGGGAACCCCATAACCCTACACAGCATAAGCTCCCTGCATGTTCTGAGAAAAGCGGACACACTAATTCCTCAGGCTGTGGGGAAAATGATGGAAGCACCAAGGTGCCTTGCACCCTGACGGGTTCGTGGTTAGTGTCCATGGTGGCTGCTACTGTGACTTATGGCCCTGGCATTCCAGAGGAGTGAGTGGTGCGGAGGTGGGAGCCGGGCGTCCCCGAGCACCTCTGCTCGTAGGCCTGGGCAGACTGCTCGATGGCCACGTTCATGGTCTTCTTCTGTGTCTGCAGACGGCGCTGGAGCTGCTGGTAGACGTGGTCGTAGGCGGCCTTCTCAAAGAGGAGGTCCTCGATCTCCTTCCGGAGCTGGGCGTTAGAAGTCAACATCGTGTCAAAGTGGACAGTGACCTGTGGGGAGGCTATGCTTCAAACGGGGTCTCACACCCGGGTCCTGGTGGACTGGACCATCCTGGGGCGGACGTCAGCAGTGCCCAGCGCAGATGGGAAGTAATACTGTGTCTCCTTCATCCCTTTGGAAGCAAAGTCCCTTCCCATCGAATCAGCTAATTCTAAACTGAGGAGATTTGAGAATTCCAAAACTCCAAGGGTCCTGGTCGACTCAGACATTTGGGGTCTGTCCAGAAAAAAATACCAATAAAGATAAGAGTTTGAGAAATATTAACAAAATATTCATTTTGTAAGTGTAATGTTGGCACTGTGCTTGTGAAAGAAAATGTTTAATTCTAAGAGCTGAAACAGAAGGATTTGGGGGTAAAATGTCATGATACCTTCCCTTAATTACCTTAGTGACAGTAAGTCATTTATCTTAAAAGACAAAGACTCCAGGGTGGGAACAGTATACAGCCTGAGCCACATTCTGACAATGAGATCAGTGTGACAGGTGTGAGGACAGCGTGACAGGTGTGGAGACAGTGTGACTGACAGGTGTGGGGACAGTGTGACAGGTGTGGGGACAGTGTGACTGAGAGGTGTGGGGACAGTGTGACAGGTGTGAGGACAATGTGACAAGTGTAGGGTAGGGACAGAATGACAGGTGTGGAGACAGTGTGTCTGACAGTCGTGTGGACAGTGTGACAGGTGTGAGGACAATGTGACAGGTGTGGGGACAGTTTGACAAGTGTGGGGATAAAATAACAGGTGTGGGGATAGAGTGACAGGTGTGGAGATAGTGTGACAGACAGGTGTGAGGACAATGTAACTGACAGGTGTGGAGACAGTGTGACAGGTGTGAGAACAATGTGACAGGTGTGGGGACAGTGTGACTGAGAGGTGTGGGGACAGTGTGACAGGTGTGAGGACAATGTGACAAGTGTAGGGTAGGGACAGAATGACAGGTGTGGAGACAGTGTGTCTGACAGTCGTGTGGACAGTGTGACAGGTGTGAGGACAATGTGACAGGTGTGGGGACAGTTTGACAAGTATGGGGATAAAATAACAGGTGTGGGGATAGAGTGACAGGTGTGGAGATAGTGTGACAGACAGGTGTGAGGACAATGTAACTGACAGGTGTGGAGACAGTGTGACAGGTGTGAGAACAATGTGACAGGCATGGGGACAGTGTGACTGAGAGGTGTGGGGACAGTGTGAAAGGTGTGGGAACAGTGTGACAGGTGCGAGGACAGTGTGACAAGTGTGGGGATAAAGTAACAGGTGCAGGGACAGTGTGACTGACAGATGTGAGGATAGAGTGACAGATGCAGGGACAGTGTGACTGACAGGTGTGGGGATAGAGTGACAGGTGCAGGGACAGTGTGACTGACAGGTGTGGGGATAGAGTGACAGGTGCAGGGACAGTGTGACTGACAGGTGTGGGGATAGAGTGACAGGTGCAGGGACAGTGTGACTGACAGGTGTGGGGATAGAGTAACAGGTATGGGAACAGTGTGATTGACAGGTGTGGGGACAGTGTGACTGACAGGTGTGGGGACAGTGTGACTGACAGGTGTAGGGACAGTATGACTGACAGGTATGGGGACAGTGACTGACAGGTGTGGGAACAGTGTGACTGACAGGTGTGGGGACATTCTCTTTGTCCCTATTTCCCCCCACCTCTGAATAAACTGATCTTGGTTTTTTAAATTTTTTTAAGGGTGATTGGTTACACTGTTCATGGGAACATAAGGAGTCCTGCCCTTGAAGGGTTCGGGGGACAGTTGAGAGTTTCTAAAGAAATGTAAAATGTACCAGCTGGGTGAGGTGGTGCACAGCTGTGACCCCAGAACTCAGCAGGCAAAGGCAGGGGAGTTGGAAGGTTCGAGTCCAGCCTTAGCTACATAGTTCATCCCAGGCCAGCCTGTACTGTAGCAGACCCAGAAATAATGAGAGAGAGGAGATGAGAGAGAGAGAGAGAGGAGATGAAAGAGAGAGAGAGAGAGAGAGAGAGAGAGAGAGAGAGAGAGAGAAGAAGAAGAAGAAGAAGAAGAAGAAGAAGAAGAAGAAGAAGAAGAAGATGAAGAAGAAGAAGAAGAAGAAGAAGAAGAAGAAGAAGAAGAAGAAGAAGAAGAAGAAGAAGAAGAAGAAGAAGAAGAAGAAGAAGAAGAAAAAGAAAAAGAAGAAGAAGAGAAGGAGGAAGGAGGAATGAGGAGGAAAGAAGTGGGGAGATTAACTGCAGTTGGGGATGATAACATACATTTGTAATTCTAGCACTCAGGAGACAGGAGAGTAGCCATGATTTCAAAGCCAAGCTGGTCTACATTTCAAGTTCCAAGACTACAGAGTGAACCTATTCCCTGCCCCCCCCCAAAAAAAGTTTGCCTTTCTGTTGCTTTCATAGAACACTGGCCAAAACCAATTTAGGACCTGGGGTCAGGGATGGGGTAAGAGGGCGCTATCGCGGGTCAAGGGGGCCCTCAGCCCACCTCCTTCTGAGCACCGAGCAAACGTATATTCTGCTGACAGGTCAGAGGTCAAGCTTCATCTCTGGGAGCACAGAGGAGGGGGTATGGGGGTGAGGGCGTGGGAGTGCAGTGGGATTGGAAGTGGGGGGTGGAGGGTGGGGTGGGATGAAGGTTGGCTGGGGTAGCAGATGGGGGTGAGGCTTCAGGGAACAGCCCCTCACCTACCAGGTTCAGTCGTGTCTCCAGAATGTGGATCTGTTTCTGTAGCTTCCTGGGATTGTTGGCCTCTTGTGTCTTCAAGAAGATCTGTCTCTGGTTCGTGATCTTTCTCTCCATCTGAACAATCTGGGGGGGGGGGGGGGGGGTCGGGGAGCATCCGGTATCTGCTGGCCACAGGTTGACCATTCCCACGGGGAACCAGGTTAAAGCCCAGGTGACATTGACGCTCATCCCTTAAACAGCTCTGTCTCGGCTCCCGGATTCCTGCTCCGGCCAACTTATTCCCAGCCCCATCCCAGGGTAAAGAAAAAAAGTGGCTCTGGGTGTGAATTTTCCCACCAGTGAGCAGTAATTCCCCATCTCTCCAGCCGCCCCACCCCCAAGCCATGGTTTCTAGAGGAAATGGCACTGGCCCCTGTCGTGGTAAAACTTGGATGTCAACCCTGTGAGCCTGAGAAGGACCTAGAGTGGCTTACAGAGCATCTGCAGCTGCTCCCACGATGCCGTTGTGACTTCCCAGTGCCCACCTGGGCATTCCCCACATGTCCAGTTTCTCTGCTTATGAATGGGACTGGGGGGGTCACTTCCTGACATGACCAGGTGTAGCACCATGGGAAGACTATGCTTTGATATATCTGAAACTTTCCTAAGAGTTGGTCCCCGGTTTGGAAATTAGGTCCTCAGCAGCACACAGATGTGCCTGAGACGCAGGCACTAGCGGCCCACATTAGGCCGAAGCACCTGGCTAAAGCCTTGATTGGCCTCCACGTGTGTGCAGTCTCTGACAGAGTCAGTCACACCGAGGGCCGCAAACTATGGCCCTTGGGCCTGTGGCTTATGGTTACTAATAAAGATTTATTGGAAAAGCCAAGCCAGTCATTTCTGTGCTGCAGGAGGTGGTACACAGCCAGAGTTTCCACAGAGATGCTGTAGCATGGAAAACCCAAGTATGACGGTGGGTCTTTTGCAAAAGGATTTCACAGGGCTGATTCAGATACGTTGGACCTGAGTGTTCACATAGCAAAACGCATTGAGTTTAGTGTCATTTGCTACTTTAACAGTCTTACTTGGAAACCATATTGGCTTAAAAATGAATAAATAAGGGACTGGAAATGTGCACGGTTCCGTGATAAGGATACAGCTATCAGAACAAGGTCCTAAATTCTGTTCCCAGGGGACTTACAGAGAGCTTGAGTTTGGTTCCTAGCACCCCACAGTGGTCCTCTCAACTATCTAGTTTCAGGGGATCCACTGCCCTCTTCTGGGCTCCAGGGGTACCACTTCCCTACGCACATACGCACACACAGACACAGTCATACACATTTAATTAAAAATAAGATATTATAAGACACTTGAGGGCTGGAGAGATGGCTCAGCAGTTAAGAACACTGACTGCTCTCCTGAAGGTTCTGAGTTCAATTCCCAGCAACCACATGGTAGCTCATAGTCATCTGTAATGGGATCTGATGCCCTCTTCTGGTGTGTCTGAAGACAGCTACAATGTACTTACATACATAAAATAAATAAATAAATCTTTATGGGGCTGGAGAGACGGCTCAGCGGGTAAGAGCACTGACTGCTCTTCCAAAGGTCATGAGTTCGAATCCCAGCATCCACATGGTGGCTCACAACCATCCGTAAAGAGATCTGACACCCTCTTCTGGCTGTCTGAAGACAAATACAGTGTACTTACATATAATAAATAAATATTTAAAAAATAAGATATTATAATGAAACAAAGGAGAGTAAGGATGGCTGTGTATGACAGAGCACACCTTTACTCCCAGCACCGGGAAGGCAGAGACAAGTAGATCTCTGTGACTTCAAGGTCAGCCTGGTCTACACAGTGAATTTCAGGCTAGCCAAGGCTACAGATATATGCCTCAAAAAATAAGTAGATGCAAATAAAGAGTTACATAACCGGGTGGTGGTGGTGCACCTTTATTATTTATCCCAAGGGCTGTTGGTCTTTAATCCCAGCACTTGGGAGGCAGAGGCAGGCGGATTTCTGAGTTCGAGGCCAGCCTGGTCTACAGAGTGAGTTGCAGGACAGCCAGGGGCTACACAGAGAAACCCTGTCTTGAAAAAACAAACAAAAAAAATAAGAGTTACATACTTCCAACACAATCGCTCAGGTAAGCCTCCCCTTTCCTAAGAGTAATGGGTTGGGACACAGCGAGACACAGGCAACGCCTCATCCAGGAGGGCTGCAACAATGACAGCCGGTCTTGAGGGACTAATTTGAACCGATGGATCATGCTCAGAAAGGCATGCGTATCCCACGGCCCACACGGAGACCTCCCAGAAGGCTTTTCGCCTGCCATAACACCTGGCAATGTCCAGAGATACTACCCACCATCTCAGTCCAAAAATGCAAAGATAAAAGGCCCCCTCTGTAACCCATGTCTGGTGCACAGCATGAAGGAGGGAGAAACTGGCATCCTTTGGCGCCCAAGAAGATCTTCACCTTCCCGACAGCACCAAAACCTTGCCCTTGTTGCCCGACGCTAAGGATGATGGGATTGGTCCTGAGCCTTGAGGCGGCAGGGAGGGGCCTTGCGGGGTTGTCCAGGGGATGCTCCGCTTGGCCCAGGGCATCGTGGCTGTGCTGCCCCTCTCCCCGCCGGGGAAGCCTCACCTTGTCGTCCAGTTCTCCCAGCAGCACCTTCATGGAGGAGATAAGCCCCTCGTAGTCCCCTTTGGTCTGTAGCAGGAACCGAAGCTCCATGAAGTTTTTCTGGTTGATGTCCAGGTTCTTCGGCGACTTCACGAGGCTCAGAAGCAGGGTGGTCTCCGCCTGCTCTGCTTTCAGATTCTCTATCTCCTTGCTGTAGGGAGGCAGCTTAAGCTTAGCCCAGTAGCCCCTAAACCACCTTCACAGACGCCCCCCCCGCCAAGGGGTGCCCCCCCCAAAAGGAGCCTGGGAGATAACTAGGGTCTCGGGGAGAGGAGGAGAGCTTCCGGGCAGGGGGCTCAGGTTCAGATCTGGAATCCCACGTCCCTGACTTCCATCATCCGCATCTCTCCTGCTCCACCTTCCTTAGGGGAAGGCTGCCCTAGAGCCCGTCAAAAGCCTTCACCGAGGGGCTTCGGGGAGATGGCTCAGTAAAGTGTTTCCCCATGTAAGCCTGTAGATCTGAGGTCCGTCCCAGCACCCGTGCACACAGTCAGGTTTGGGATGTAGAGGCAGGAGGCTCCCTGAGTTAGCAGTCGAGTCAGCCACACCTAGTCAGGGAGCTCAGGCTAAAGACAGACAGTCTCAACAAAACCAAGATGGATGCTGGCAGCGGTGGCCACGCCTTTAATCCCAGCACTTGGGAAGCAGAGGCAGGTGGATTTCTGAGTTCGAGGCCAGCCTGGTCTACAGAGTGAGTGAGTTCCAGGCCAGCCAGAGCTACACAGAGAAACCCTGTCTCGAAAAACCAAAAGAGAAAGAAAGAAAAGAGAAGAGAAGAGAAGAGAAGAGAAGAGAAGAGAAGAGAAGAGAAGAGAAGAGAAGAGAAGAGAAGAGAAGAGAAAAGAATTTGACAGGGTTGTACACTAGGGTAGGGGCCAGCCTAGCCCGGAGTAGTTGAATCCGTGGGAAAGGAAAGAGCCCCTTCGCGCCCTTCTTTGAATTCCAAACATCCTGACAGCGAGGCCCTCTTTGATGGAGGCTGGCTTCTGCTTTTGCAGAAAGGGGCTTACAGACAGCTTCCCCCAGATGCAAAAGGCTGGGCGCTGCTGCAGCACGGGAATGTTTCCAGCCCCTCCGGGATCCTTTGGCCCCACCCCGTCACTGCCACAGCTGGTTGGACTGGACAGGAGTGGATCCCTCCACCAACCAGGTTCCGCGCGTTCTGGAACTGGGATGGATAGGTTGAGGGTGTTGTCTGCAAGGACCCCAGGGCAAGAGGGGGAATCCGAGAGAAATCGGGGCTTGGTTAAGGGCCATCTGTCTGCCCCGCTGCCCCCCTCCTAGGCCCCAAAGACCCCTGGCTGGATCCTGCTCACTGGATATCTTCCTGTGAAACTCTAGAGCACACGATCAAGGGCTTCCGGTCCCCGGGAGGGTTCAGTGTGCCCCCCAGCCCCAGCCGTGCAGCCTCCCCACAGCAGCACACCCTCCTTACTACTGGTTGGCGATCATACGCTGGTTGCGGAAGTTGAAGGACTTTCGGCTGTCTACCATCTTGCGGAACTGCTGCCTCAGTTTCCGTAGCTCTGCCTCGGCGAGCTGCTCTTTGGCCTTCTCGGAGAGTTCCGGAAGAGCGGTAGAGCCCTTCCTCCTGAGTTTCTTCATCTGGGCAAGACAGAGAAAGAGGATGCCCACTTGACCTAAAAAGGCCTTCTTTCTGTATTTCTTCATCTGGGCAAGACAGAGAAAGAGGAGGCCCAGGTGACAAGGGAAGCCTCCAGGTGGGGTTCCCAGGACAAGGGGAGCCACCCCGGGGTGATGGCATTTGTCGTAGGTTAGACCCACCCTGGGCTGCCGGGTGACAGTCAAACTCGCTGTAGTAGCGTCTTGCTGAGTTGAGAAGTCACGAGAGTCCTGAGTTTAAGTCCTACACCACCGGGAGACTTTGAGAAAGTTACTATCTCTGGCCTCCCATCTATATAGTTGGTGCTCAGAGATGGGATGCTGGGGTAGAGTGGTTGATATGTGAAGGGACATTGAGTGACCAGCTGCTGTCACCTACCAGTGGCATTGAGACAGATCTGAGCTTCCTTTCTGCTTAGATACTGGGTCCTGGGGGTCAAAGCCAGTAAGCCCGCCTTTCTCGTTCTCTCCGTGTCTCCTCTGTGTGCAGTGTCCTGCCCAGAGTGAAAGAGGAAAAAGAAACTGGGCCACCCCGCTGGCAGTGAGGACCCATGGGCCTCTCCTCCCTCTCAGACCCCTCTTCTGCCCACAGCTTGGCATACAAGGGGACATGGCAGATGGTGCTGGGTGTAACACGAGCCCCTCCCCCCAGACCCGATCGTGCCGGAACTTCTTCCTCTCCCGGTTTATTTATTAGGACCTGGGCAGATGGCTCCAGCCTGTTACCCTTCTCCTCAGATCTCTAAAGGAAAGGGCACAGAGGCCTCCGATCAATCTGATGGAGCTGTTTTGGTTTTGATTTTGTGACAGGGTCTCCTATAGCCTAGGCTAGCCGCAAACTCGGTGTGTAGCCAAGGGATGACCTTGATCGCCCTTTCTACTCCAAAGTGTTAGGATTAGAGGCGTGTGCTATCCGGTGCCTTGTGCAGGATGGGCCAGCGCTACCACTGATACATATCTATCCAACACACACACACACAGTGAGGTTGAATCCCACCTAAACTGTGACATCACCACCACCAACCACCACCCCTGCCTTCTCAGGTCAGGAACCAGCAACCCAGAGGGACATTTTATCACGTCAGATGTCAGAACTTGAATGCCACCTACCAGCGACTCTTAGGAGAGGGGACATGAGTTGACAAGCCCCAAAGGGGTTGTGAGGCCCACTGTGTCCAGAAACTGCGAGGCCCTATGTGGAATCCCGGGTTCTCCACTCACATTCTTCCCCAGCCTCTAATGGACCCCAGGTGCATCTGTGCTGCTGCTGTCTGGGAACCGGTTTCCAGTCTAGAAAGTGGGGCGGGCCAGGCCCTCGCCTAATCTGCATAACCCCGCCCACTACCGTGCTCCTGCACTCCCCGTTGTTCTCTGGGGGAGAATTCAGCAACTGAATTTTAACGTGGAGTTCTAAGGTCAGGGGTGCCACAGCCAATTCAAGCTAGCACGGAAAGACAGGCCATAAACACCGAAACCTCAGGGCTTAGCCAGACCAGAAGATGCCTCTGCCTCATGCCCGATCACACCGAAGGAGAAGGACCAACCGACCTTTCACGAGGCAATTTGAAATGAATTTTCTGGGAGCTTTTAAACCTGGAGAGTTATGGCAGTGTGAATGTGTAAATCGATTTGGCATACAAACAAGCGCCTACTGTGTGCTTAGTGTTGTGGGGAACTGAGCGATGGTGAGTCAACCTATGATGCAATGTGTGTGTGTGTGGGGTGATTCTGGGAGACAGAAGGCCTGGGGTGAAGGCTGTCAAGCAAAGAAAATGTAGCTAGGCCCCGGTAGCCCCTAGCTGTGTCAGCTGATGTTTTGTAAATGTCGGGGGGGATGGAGAAGATGATTGAAGTTGAGCTGGTCAAACTGAAGGGGAACCATGTCTTGATGGTTTCTGGAGCCTTCCGGGTGGGGAGGAGTCAGCTCTCCCAAACACAGTTTGAACGAATGTCCTTCCCCAGGCTTCCTTGAACACCCCCCAGTTCACTAGACCCTGCCATCTCTCCCACCTCCCGTGTAACAGTCGAAGCAGGGAGCCCCACACGTCCTTCCTGCTTCTAATTGACAAAGTGGGTTCTGGGAGGATCCTGAGTGAGTGGGCGTGGGGGTGCTGGCCTGACCTCGCCGCCCCTGGGAGATGAAAACAGGAAGATCCTGAGGCCAAGATCATCTTTGGCTGTAGTGTAGTCAAGGCCAGCCCGTGATATGCGAGACCCTGTCTCAAATAAATACACGGACGCCTGAGAGGAGATACATAGCTCTTTGGGTTTGGGGGGCACTGCCTGGTTCCCGGCTCCGGCAGCCCCCAGCCTCTGCTCATCCCCGCCAGGGGGCGCTGTGTGTGCCCTAACTTACCACCCACGGCTCCCGCGGCTCCCGGTAGTGGCGGCTCGAGTGTCTAAGCGGCAGTCAGCTCCGCACCCCGCGTTCTCCGCCCTGGAACCCGCGCCTTTGTGACAGCGGCGACTCGCGTTCTCTAAGGACAGCCGAGACCACCGGACCTCGGGACGGGGACGGGGCAACGCACTCCTGGGCTCCCCTCAACTGCCCTGGGTCAAACCTTAGCCGTGCCCAGGGGTCACCTTGGCCACCAAGCCAGTTCCCACTCCCTCCCTCCCTGGGCCACTCTCTCCTTCCTCTCGCTTCTCCATTAAATACCTCCGTTCTGTTACGCAGTGACCTAAGACGACTTGTTTTCAGTTTGTCTGGAGAAGAACCTAGGGCTTCACGCGAGCTAGGCAATGACTACGGGTTCCTTGACTCACGACTCCCCACTGTCTGCCACTGGGTGGGCAGTGGTTAGAAACAAGCCTCGCTGGCGAAGATCCCCCCCACCCACCCAGTTCTTCCTGGATGCGGAACTCAGCCCTCTTGCCAAGAAGATCGAGTCTCCTCACCACCCCCCGCCCCCCCACCCACCCACCTACCCACCAGGGTTCCTCTGGCTCCGAGGACCAGAGGCACACTCAAATGAATGCAAACGAATCTCCTTTAGCGGATTCCAGTTTACCCAGCTAACCAGTCACGTCTACCATCAGGAGCAGCTGGCCCTCATACACACACCAGGACAGTCTCCATCACGGTCAGATTGTCAAATCAATCAATGAAATCCAGTCACCAGTCAATGCTTGGATTAGGAATTTAAGAGGCCAACTGGTATACCAGGGGGCGGATCTATGCCTTTAAATCCCAGTATTCAGGGGCTCTGAGTTCGAGGCCAGCCTGCTCTACTAAAGTGAGTTCCAGGACAGCCAGGGCTACACAGAGAAACCACGTGAGGGCGGGGGGGGTGGGGGGGAAACTGGGGCATTATCATTTCCTGCAGTCTGCCACAGGGGCGGGCTTATAATTACTGACAGTCGCCTTAAAGGGACCAAAGGCGCTTCCCACAGCGAGAGAGATTAGCGAAGAGGAAAGTGCCCTGCCATCCCTGGAAAGGGGCGCACTGCCTCTACTGGTTGCTGGCAGCCCTCTTGCGTGCATGAGGGAGCCCCGTGGAAGATGGTATTGGCTCGCTCCTCCGATACTGACTGAGGGTGCAGGTTGAGTATAGGGCGCCTTTCCCAATCATCAGCACCTTGTAAAAACCTGGCGCTGCAACTTCAGGACTTTTATAGGAAGCCAAAAGAATGGGTTTGGAGTCATGGTTCCTGCCCACGGTGGAGACCTCTCCGGACTGCCTGAGTCTGCTGAGAGTCATTTCTGTCTAAATCCTAAAAGACCCTTACCTAGCAGGGCGCTTAGTGATAAAGCACACAGGCCAGGATTATCCCTTCCCGAAACAGTGGGTGCAGAATGGCCAGCCAGTCCCGTGAACACGATGCCAACCCGGTGGGTTCTGGGGTCTTTAGGAATTGTGCAGAGCATGTCTGAAGTGTAGGTGGGAGCCTTGATCACTTCTCACCCCACCCCACCCCCAGCCCCGGCCCCTGTCCACTCGCACCCCTGGAGAAAGTTCTCCACTTTGCTCTTGATATACCTGCCTCTCTTCCAAACTACAGTATGAATTAAATCAACTGAGTTCACTAGAACAGGGGTCAAGCCAAGGAGAGCTCAGCTTTGGAGCCCAGCACTAATGCTCAGTGAGAGAAGAGAGGTACAGAGGCCACACCCACCAAGGATCCCCTCCCCTGTCCCCCCCAATCCCCACCCCTCACCACCCCCCAGTGGCACATCAGTGGCACGTGGTGGTCTCAGTCTGCTCTCGTTCTGACTGGACAGGAAAAGAAGGCTTGGCCCAGTTTTCTCCAATTAGATCTTCCTGCCCATCTTGACCCTGGGCATGACCCTTAGGTATTGGGGACTAGAGCTAACTAAAAGACTGTGAAGTCACCTGCAGCTGGTGTGACACTTTGTCGCTAATCCACAATACTGAGTTGACTGTTTTCCTTTCCTTTCATGGGGGGGTCTTACTATGTAGCTCTGGCTGTCCTTGAACTCACTATGGAGATCAAGCTGGCTTTGAACTCACAGAGACCCACCTGCCTCCAGACTTTAAATGTATGCCTCCCCAGGCCAGCTAAAGGGGGTTTTGGGTGAACAGTGCTGTAACTATTAAGAGAAGCAGGCTAGCCGGGCAATGGTGGCGCACGCCAGTAATCCCAGCACTCTGGGAGGCAGAGGCAGGCAGATTTCTGAGTTTGAGGCCAGCCTGGTCTACAGAGCGAGTTCCAGGACAGCCAGAGCTATACAGAGAAACCCTGTCTCGAAAAAACCAAATCCAAAAAAACCCAAAAAAACAAAAAACCAAAAAAAAAAAAAAAAAAGAGGCAGGCTAGAGTACGATACTTTATCAGTTTCATTTGTGTGATTTGAGACAGGGTCTCACTACATAGCCTGCGCTATCCTGGAGCTCACTATGTAGACCAGGCTGGCCTCAAACACACAGAGATCCACTTGCCCCTGAGTGATCAGACTGAACATGTGTGCCAGCACGCCATGCTCACACCTTCAAGCCTCCGTCCCCTCTCCTGAGGTCAGACCTCTGCTTGTCTCCTTGGCGTGTTGATCCCTCAGGACACTGTCCATCTGGCTGAGCTCAGGGCCTGGGAGTCTGAAGATGCAAACACTGAGACTGAAGAGGCACATAAAGGTCAGCTCCCACAATGCACTGCTCCAGACCGCCCGTCACCCCCCCCTCCCCCCCCGCCCCCACCTCCAGCCATGGCAAAGGGACTTGAAGGTCTCCCTCTTACCCTAAACCTGCAGCCGCTTAGATACCAGGAACAGCAGAACTCACAGACAAGTCAGCTCCTAGCCCAAATTTTCCCCTAATCCAACCGAAAGTTTCTATCAGGAGATAAACCTGAGGTCACCGAAACCCTTTTATCTCTTCTTCCCAGGGTGGCCACACTGACTGACACAAAGACATCGTCTGTGTCTTGGCCCAAGCCTCTCTCTAATCGGCATGTTGAGACGGGTAGCCAAGCTGAGCCCCTAATTCACCCCAGCTTTATCCAAAATCTCAGCTAACAACCACAGATCACATCCCCTCCCCACCTTCTCTATGACAAACAGGTGACCTTCTTGCGTCCTGAACTGCAGGGACTCTGTCCTGAGGGCAGTGATGGGGACCAGTCCTGGAGCAAAGCCAGCATTGAATTCAATTTGGCAGCACACTGTGGTCCATGACCCTGCCAGACACCAGGGACACCTGGCCTCCAGACACCAGGGACACCTGGCCTCCATCTGAAGGTGGCAGGAGGGATGAGGTGCCGCAGGCTGCCCCAAGGAACGAGTGGCCCTGATCTCCTCCGCAAGGGGACTGAGCTATAGGCCCCTCCCTCCCTTCTCTTTTTCTCCTGGGATGGCATGGGAAGAACTTAAAACAACATTAAGCCAGGCAGTGGTGGTGCATGCCTGTAATCCCAGCACTCTGGGAGGCAGAGGCAGGCGGATTACTGAGTTGAGGCCAGCCTGGTCTACAGAGAGAGTTCCAGGACAGCCAGGGCTACACAGAGAAACCCTGTCTCGAAAAACAAAAACAAAAACAAAACAACTTTAAAAACTACAGCTCCCAGGCTCCTTTGCAGAAGCATTAAGCAGGGGATACATCTTGTCAGTTTACAGAGTTCAGCCCAAGACCTCAATGGCAGGGACAAATGTCTCCCAACCCCTGATCCCCAACTCCTGCTGCCCCTCTTTGTTGCTAATGGAGGGCTGGGCCCTGAACCAGCTATAGAAAGGGCTCCACTTCTTCCCAGCCTCTCCATCTCACCAGGGTCTGCTGGAGCGGAATGGGGCAGCACACAAGGTGAGCCACCCACACGAATCAGGCAGTGAGCAGTTCAGGCCTGGCCCGCATGCCTTCTCCCTCCTCTTCCTAAATCCCCTGAGAGCAGGTTCTGAGAAAGAACCTGATTTGTGATTTCACCCATCCAGTTAAAAGATTTTCTCTTTTCCTCTCCCCCTCCCCCAAACCTCCCTCAGAGCAGAGAATTGAACCCAGGCCTTAGAGCTAAAGCTCCAATCCCACACATGAGACATTTTCCCCTGAGCTACCTGCCACCCACTCCCCAGCACCAGGGCACACCTGGCTTCTTTTTTTTTTTTTTTCCCTAAAGATTCCACCGTAGCTGTCTTCAGACACACCAGAAGAGGGCATCAGATCCCATTACAGATGGCTGTGAGCCACCATGTGGTTGCTGGGATTTGAACTCAGGACCTCTGGAAGAGCAGTCAGTGCTCTTAACCGCTGAGCCATCTCTCCAACCCCCACACCTGGCTTCTTACACATGTGATACCAGTCAAACCCAGGCCCTCAGCCCTAGCTAGCCCTTGTATTATTTTCCAAAGCCAATGCCAGGCTGGTGGGATTCACCCAGTAAGGACCCTGCTGCCAAGCCTGAGTTCAATGGCTGGCGGAGGCAGAAGGAGAGAACGGAGATTCCAGAATGCTGTCCTCCGACCTCCGCACGTGTGCTGTGACGAACGCTTGCCGCTGCCCAGTCAATAAATAAATGTGACATAAACATTCTTCAGGTCAATGTCAGCTTCTCCTCATAGAGGAGAAAGCTTTTTTTCCCAGCCCTCTAAGAATGTATAGGGCTCGGAGGAAGCATCAGGCGTGTCCCCTCCCTTCTATGGCCCGTGACACACCCTGGTGGCCCAGCCTACTCCCAAGGCTGGCACTGTCTCCCATCCTCAACATGGCCTGAATGTCTAGGACCTAGAGTCATGCGGACCTGGGGTGCCATCCGCTGTGAAGACTTTGGACACAACCCTTGATGTCTCTTGGCCTCGGTTTCCCCCTCTGGGAAAGCTAGCTCTCTCACTGTATCACCTTCGAAACCTCCGGCTTATCTTCCTCACCAGCTCCTCCTGGGGAGGTGCAGTCCTAGGGGGAGATTACCGTGACCATTTAGCCGCACCCAGCCTGTGATAGCAAGGCTGGGCGCGCTTCCAGGCAAGGGAGGACAGAAGGATGCGTCCTGGCAGGCAGAGCACCCCAGAAGGCTAGAATCTCATGCTATCTTTTTCTATTGTAGACCTTCTATCTCCAAAGAGGGCGGCTGGAACTAGCTGTGCTCAGCCAGCCCTCGGAAAGACAGAAGGAACACAGAGAAGCTGGCCACTGGCTTATCACGGTGATGAGGCACACACTAAACTCAGCAAGATTAAAGACAAGGGTCAGAGTCCCAGGAGACAATGGGCCTAGAGCTGGATTCACAAGGCTTTGGCATGAGACACAAATTGCTGACAGTTAGGAAATGACCCCAAGCCAGGCAGTGGTGGCACGTGCCTTTAATCCCGGCACCTGGGAGGCAGAAGCAGGTAGATTTCTGAGTTCGAGGCCAGCCTGGTCTAGAGAGTGAGTTCCAGGAGAGAAAAGAAAAGAAAATGCCCCCAAGCCTTGGCATCCATGATCTGTATTGAGAGTTAGTCACATGGGCATAAACTCTGCCAACCTTAGTTGCTGAGTCTCACATCCAATAGGGACCCAGCTCAAATACAAGACCAGAAGGCCCTCGATGTATTTGTTCTTAGGGCTGGAGGGTTATCTTTCAGGAGCCTCGGCAGGGGCATGCCTTTCTTTGGACTGCTCAGGGTTTGGACAATGGAGACCTACTAAGTTAAGCCTTTCCTGTAAACCCACAGTCCCACTGACCGAGAGAAAAAGGGTCTCCCTTCCCTGGAGTCAGAGCTGTATAGATAACTTTCTGAGCTGTGGGGGATCCTGGGGCAGTTTCTGGCAAGGACCAGAGACGCCATGTGAGGCCTTAGAAGTGCGACTGAAGCCTCCTTCAACCCCCAACCCAGGCCAGCTTAGCTGCTTGCTGCACACTGTTTAGCAAATCACACACACACACACACACACACACACACACTCCCCCACCCTGCCAACGCCCATGGGACAGAATAAATAGCTAAACTCACAGCAGCAGAAAGACCAAAAATCAAATAAGTGGTGGTTGTTTGCAGCCGCCGTGACATGGTTGAGTCCATGGAGATCAGTAACTGGTCCACCTTTCTTTCTTGTTGGGATTCTGCTTTGAAGAGGCTGTGATGTCTGGAGCTATGGCAGCCTTCTTGGGACCATGCGGAGAAACGCGGACCACATGTGGAGCAGAGAAAGCAAAATCGAGTGAAGGGCTCGGGGCTTGGTGACAAATGGCACCTGGAGGCTCCAGGCCCCCAGTCCCTTAAGCCTCTGTTGATCATTCCGTCCTTTGCGTCCCTGCCCACTTGGGGTTCTACAGCTTGGTACCCACCTCCCATGCCTGAGCCTCAGTTTCTCTTCTGAAAATATGGTGACAATGACCCACCTCGGGAGGTAGCCAAGAATTTGGAAAAAGTCAAATTAAGGGCCAAACTGAGTTGGCCTAGTTTCGTGTGTCAACTTGACACAGGCTGGAGTTATCACAGAGAAAGGAGCTTCAGTTGGGGAAGTGCCTCCATGAGATCCAGCTGTGGGGCATTTTCTCAATTAGTGATCAAGTGGTGAGGGCCTCTTGTGGGTGGTGCCATCCCTGGGCTGGTGCTCTTGGGTTCTATAAGAGAGCAGGCTGTGCAAGCCAGGGGAAGCAAGCCAGTAAGAAACATCCCTCCATGGCCTCTGCATCAGCTCCTGCTTCCTGACCTGCTTGAGTTCCAGTCCTGACTTCCTTTATTGATGGACAGCAATGTGGAAGTGTAAGCTGAATAAACCCTTTCCTCCCCAACTTGCTTCTTGGTCATGATGTTTGTGCAGGAATAGAAACCCTGACTAAGACACCTAGAGGAAGAAGATGTATTTCTGAGTCTTTCCGAGGAATGACCAGTGTGCCACCCGTCCCTCAAGGAAGTCTCTTGAAAGATCTGAGGCCTTCCGGCTGCTCCCACCACCCAGTGACCCCCTTGTGGGCAGTGCCAGAGCCTGGGGAATCATCTGCTTCCATTGCGGTCCTAGGGTCATCAGCCATTATCTTGGTGGGGAAACGGGAGTCTGCCAGCCATGCCAACCATTAATTTTACGGGACTGAGAAAACCAAAATGCAAAGTGCCTTTAAAACATCAGAGCCAAGGCGGAGTTGGCCGACTCGGACAGACTACCAGGCAAAGCCATGATCCCCAGCCCACACTGGACCAGGCTTCATTCAGTGACATCAGCTGGCATAGGTCAAAAGGCGGCCCAGTTCACCCCTCACACACCCTGCTTCCCTGCTCCCTCCCCAGGCTCTTTGCATTCGGGGTTTCCCACCCCGTAGTGTAGGGGCTCGGATTTCCACTTGCTAGGGAAGCTGCGAATGTGAAGAGGGGGCTCCCAAGCTGCCTCGAGAAGATGTCTTCTCTGACAGATTTAGATTAATCCCCTTATCCAAGAGCTCACTCAGGTCACCTGCCTCAGCCTGGCCGGATCCGATTACCCACAGTGACCCCGAAATTCACTCATGCACACCCGCTAATAATCAGTCCCAGCGGGGATGGGGCCGGGGAGGGGGAAGGGGGAATGATGGGATAGCATTGGGGAACATCTTTGATTTCATGCAGAGGTCACTGAGACAGAGTTGTGATCTCATGCCTTGCCCTGCCCTGCTCCGTATCTGGGTCACCATAAACTGATTTTAATGTCCCAGAAAAATAAACACTGAGACCAAGTCAGAGGTCACTTAATGAGAGTGGCTGGCAGGCTCCCAGGAAGCTCCAGACCCACCCGAGAATGGACGGCCCTTTGACGGCCAGTGGCCTTCTGCCATCTCTTTGTGGTTCTATCTTTGGGTGCTGGGAATGACCCCCAGGGCCTCCTCCCACTGGCTAGGCAGTTACTATACGCATCCAACATCTTTAACGCAAGGTTAGTCTTTTACACTTCCTTCTGTCTGCGTGCATGTGTATGTCTCATGGAGGGGAGGTGTCTGTCTGTCTGTCTGTCTGTCTCTCTCTCTCTCTCTCTCTCTGGGTCATCTCTGGCCCTCAGGGATTGATTATTGAAACGCATGACCATGTCTGGCTTCTTTAGGTGGGTGCTGGGGATTCGAACTCAGGTCCTTAAGCCTTCAGAGCAAGTGGTTTTGTCCACTAGGTCATCTCTCCGGGCCCCAAGCCTGTTTTCTCACCCCTCAAACCTTGTCCTCCGATCTCTTAGCCTCGGGCCTAAGACTCACCGAGTCGGGTGTTACTTCTATCAGCTTGGGTCTGTCCGGGCTCTGCTTCTCCATGTGCTTCTGAGCTGGGGACAGTCTCCCAGCGGCTCCCTTCCCCAACACCCAGGTTGACCCCCCAGCCCCCACCTGAGGCTCTGCTGCACCCTAGATATTGTGAAGGCCGTGGTAGGCATGAGTTCATCTTCTTTGTATCTCTTCAAGGAAATGTATTTGGGTCATTCAGCCATGGGTGTTATCGAGGTGACAGGCAGGCCAGACTTTGATAGACCCATACGCAAATCCTGCTTCTGCTATGTGTTAGGCTGTGTGACTTGGGCAAGTGAATTAACCTCTCTGGGCCTTGGTTTGATACAAGCCATTGTGTTATACAACTGGGACAGGTACAAAGACTGGCAGGAAGTTGCCTGGATCTGTCAAGGTGATAGACCATATTACTCAGGGTTCTTTATTAGTCAGAGTTTTCAATCTGTGGGCAGAGACCCCTTTGAGGGGGTCGCATATCAGAGATATCCTGCATATCAGATATTTACATTCTGATTCGTCATGGTAGCAGAGTTGCAGTTATGAAGTAGCAACAAAAATAATTTTATGGTCGGGGGTCACCACAGCAAAAGGAACTGTATTAAAGGGTCGCAGTGTTAGGAAGGTTGAGAACCACTGCTTTTGAGAAACAACGTGTATCTATACACACACACATATATACATATATGTGTGTTTATATACACATATATGTACATATGTGTGTACATATATGTATATGTGTGTATATATGTGTATATATGTATGTGTATATGTATGTATATATGTGTGTGTGTGTATATATATATATGCATATATATATATATGTATATATATGTATATATGGATTAGGATGGCTTATGGGGCTATAGTTTGGCTGTCTAACAAAGGCTGACCACAAGGTCAAAAACCTGGTAGTTAGTTGTCCAATCCAGGAGACTGAATCTCTCAGCTGGTCTCCAGTCTGCATTGGAAATTGGTTTTACTGCCAGCAAAGGAATGCCTCCGCAACAGGACAGGTGAACTTCCAGCAAGAGTGAAGGCCAGGAGAGGAGAGAAAGCGAACTAGTTTCTTTTGTCCATCTGTGTCCTTTCATGTGGGCCCAGATTTAGGGTGGATCTTCCCACGCTAAAGCTCCGATCAAGAATGATCCTTGCCGGGAGTGCCCAGCTGTTCGGGTCTTAGTTGACTCCAAGATTAGCTATGGCAGGGTCCTCACAGCACGGCTCCCTGTAGCTTTGACACCCTGGGCTTAGGTTACAGGTTTTAAGGTCAGAACGATGTCTATAACGTGTGGTCGGTCTTAGTTTGGTCTGGGGGCTGTTTATAGCTTGAGTCTCTCAGCACAGCTGCCTTGATCAACCCCAGGACCTTTGGATGCGCTGCGCTGTTCCTCCTGCCCGGAGTCCTCTCCTCTAACCCACAGGTTTCTTTCTGCTATTCACCCGTTAGAAACCCATCCTCACCTCACCATGGACCTGTTTGTGCTTCCACCCACTGCCTCCTCTTGTCAGATTTTCTCCCCAAAGCCCAGCATGGTCTTATTCTCTTAATTTGAAAGAAAAAAAATGACATTTATGTATGTATATATTGATTGATGATTGATTGATTGATTTTGTGTGGGCACCATGCACATGAAGTCAGAGGACAATTTGTGACGTTGGTTCTCTCTTTCCACCACAAGTGTTCCGGGAATCAAACTCAGGTCATCAGATTTGGCCACAATCCCCTTTCCCCAACTGATGAGTCTTGTTCATCCATTGTTGTTTTGTTTGTTTGTTTTTGTTTGTTGTATTTTTGTTGTTATTGTTGGGTTTTTTTTTTTGTTTTTCTGTTTCATTTTTTATTTTGTTTTTCTCCCTGGTTGCTCATTTGTGTAGAAGGTTGTCTTCTTTGAAACTTTAGCTCCAACACCACTCTACTTTGTGAAGAACCCATAGACATGGGCCCAACAACAAGCAGGACTCACCCGGGGAAATCTCTCACCCTCCCCTCCTCTTCCCCTTCCCCCTCCCCATCTCTCTCATTCAGTCATACAACTATCATGAGTTCACTTAGCATTTACTTCTAAGACTCTGGCTCAGGACTCAGGGAGCCCCCAGGGCACAGGAGCATCACCAAGACATCTGACATCACTGGGTTCCACTTCAGTCTCCACCAAGGCACAGCTTTGTCCTCCTCTTTCTGAGCCTCTGCTTCCCCAGCCTTAAGGCAGAGGCAATGACAGCCACAAGGCATACACACTCTGTGAGACTCTAATAGGCCTCCAGACAGCCGGGTCTAACGACTCAAGTACCGGTTGGCAAAGAATGAGTATCCGGCAGTCATCTGGGTGGTGGGAGCACAGGCCTGGGGTAACACCAGCTTCAGACAAGTGGACGTCTGTATGAGGGAAGGAAGGATGCAGAACAGAGGTGGGGCTAGGGAGGGAGCTCTGCGGCCAGCTGGTGACCTATTTGGAGAAAGAAACAAGAGAAAAAATATGAACAAACCAGGGAACCTTCTAGAAATGGTGACGGGAAAGCTCCTGGGGCCACACAAAGCACCCAGAAAGAGGAAGCAAGATGTCAGACAATGCTACCTCTCAAGCCTGTCAGAGCCTCCTCCTGTCTCCTCTGTGCCAGGCTGGCCAGGGCCATGGAGGGGTCTGGCAGGTAAAAGAGACTGCAGGCTCTTCCATTTGTCAGATGCTATCAGAGATAAGAAAAAAGAGAAGGCTTCTGTGTGTGCCCTTGTAGGATATGCTGTTCATTAGAAAATAAGAGTTATTTTCAGACAGGGAGTCCCTGGGTAGCCAGGCCAGCCTGGGCTACCAGAGACCCTGTCACAAAAAGGAAAAATAAAGATGAAGGGGAGGGACCTAGAGAGATAGCTTGGTGGTTAAGAGCACCTGCTGCTTGGACCGGGGTTTGGTTCTCAGCAGGGATATAGAGGGTCATAACTGCCTGGGATTCCAGTAGCCGATGGTACTGCACACACACAGACACACAGACACAGACATAGACACACACACACACACAATCTTTTTTTTTGTTTTTTGTTTTTTTTGTTTTGTTTTGTTTTTTTTTGAGACAGGGTTTTTCTGTATAGTCCTGACTGTCCTGGAACTCACTCTGTAGACCAGGCTGGCCAGGAGCTCAGAAATCTGCCTGCCTCTGCCTCCCAAGTGCTGGGATTAAAGGCGAGTGCCACCACTGCCTGGCATACACAATCTTTAAAAATGAAACAAAAACGTTTCCCAGGCCAGCAGTGATAGTGCGTGCCTTTAATCCCAGCATTCAGGAGGCAGAGTCAGGCTGATCTCTGATTTTGACACTAGTCTGGTCTACACAATGAGTTTCAGAACACCCAGGGCAACACAGAGAAACTCTGTCTCCAACAACCAAAATAATAATAGTAATGAATAAAAAAAAAAAAAACACCCAGTTTCCAGAATTCTTTGACTCTCACAGCCCTTAGAATAATACCCCCCAGGTGGTCTTAACTGCCCCATTCATAAGGTGTCAGCAGCAGCTTCTGAATGTTGCTGACCCAGCTGATTGGCATCTGCACGAAAAGATAGACTAGAAAAACATCACAGAAAGGGGCATGTGCCTGCTGGGCACCGCACAGATCCTCACACACGTCAGAATCAAATCATATGCCACTTCATCTCCTGCTCCGCACCGGGTTTGGGGTGGTAATTGGTGTCTATTCCTAGAAATGACGTCAGCAGGAAGAAAGCAGGCAGTAACACTGAGGCTGAGCACATTGAGCTGACAGAAAGAGATGCCAACTGTCAGCGTGCCTCTTCAGAGACGCTGGGACTGGGCAGTGTCTGCAGCACGGTCATTCAGGAAGAGCTGAGGCACCTGGGTGAGTCCCACCTCAAGTCCTTCAAGGCTGGTCACCTCTAGGAGTCCCAGGTCTGAAGAGATAGTACCCACCTTGCCCTCCTGGGAGTATATACCATGGCCACTGGCATGCCCTGTGGCCAGGCTGCCCAGTAAGGGTTCAACCCCTTGACCCTGTGGACCAAGAGCTTGTGAACAAACCACAATGGATTTCCTTTCTTTCTTTCTTTCTTTCTTTCTTTCTTTCTTTCTTTCTTTCTTTCTTTCTTTCTTGTTTGTTTGTTTTTGTTTTGTTTTGTTTTGTTTTGTTTTGTTTTGAGTTAGGGTCTCAATATGCAGTTCTGGCTGTCCTCAAATTCATTGTGTAAAGCAGACTGTCCTTGAACTTACAGAGATCCCTGTAAGTTCTGGCTTCTGCCTCCCAAGTGCTGGGGCTAAAATGATGTGCCACTATACCTCATTCACACTCAGTTTCTAATGTGACCTACTTCTGTACATTTAGACCCTGTGTCAGCTCATTAGCTAGTCCTGTCCTGCCTGCCTCTCTGCCTGACTCAGGCAGATGGGCAGTAGATCCTGAGACAGGGTGAGCCAACAGGTCTGGGCCTCTTGATTCCCAACCCTGACAGACAATGACAACCAGTCAGGGTATATAGCTGTGGGGGAGTGTGTTTGCTTGGAATCCCAGCACTCAGGAAGCTGAGACAGGAGGATCATATGCTAGAGACAGTGTCAGTTATATAATGAAACCCTTTCTGGAGGAAAAAAAGATGGCGGAGAGAGCTGGGGGTGTGGCTCAGTAGTGTGCTTGGCTGGCACAAGGGAGGCTGAGTCCCATCCCCCAGGACCAAAGAAACCTGTTGTGGTGGTGCATGCCTATAATTCCTTTATTAAGAGGGGGTGTAGGCAGGAATGAAAGGGCTCTAGTGGCTTTTAACAAGGCAGAAGGAATGGGGAGAAGGGCAAGGCCTGGCAGAGCCATGCTTGCCACACTCGTGCTGGCTAGAGTCCCTTCAAGGAGGGTCAGGAATTCAAGGTCATCCTCAGCAGCACTGTGAGTTCAGGGCCAACGTGAGTCTCCAAGAGGCGCTCTCTCTCTCTCTCTCTCATACACACACACACACACACACACACACACACACACACACCAGAAACCACAACAAATCAAAGTAAGACCACCTCCGAGCTATCTTCTTTCTCAATTCACTGCCTCAAGGACTATGTCTAAATATATTCAGCACACAGCTGTTTGAGTCTGCACACATGAAACAGCAAACCTATCCAGCTTGCCCCTGCCACAGCAGACATTAGCAATCTATTATTGAACTCATTCACCTTAAGATTGCCGACCTCCTCCTCTACTGCCCTGATTGCTCAGTGTAGGAGGGGCAAGGGATTTTCCTTCCCTGTTGGAGAACTTTGCCACATGGTAATCTTCTCCGTGCCCCATAACCTTCATCAAAGGCCCTGCTCTTGCTGGATACATTTCCCCACATCCTGTTACAAAGAAACTGCAGCTGCTCTGCATTTGTAGAGGAAAGTCGGTAACCACTCTGCTCCGCTCAGAATGTGCTATTGTTATAAGGATGGAGTGAAATAGGTTTGGGGAGCGATGACTATGTCAAAAGCATCTCCAAGGCCCCTGTTTCCTCAGAGGAGATCAGCGCTTTGCCTTAAGGCCTGGCACAAACCAACTCCAGTTTTGGCAGAACGGAGAAAACCAGTGGCCGTTTGTGCAAACAAGTTTGTCTTTCCCGGTGAAAAAATGAGACTCCTCCTCCCTCCCCACTACCCCTTCCCCTCCTCCTCTCCCTTTCTCCCTCCTCCCTCCCATCTCCTCCTCCCCCTCCCCCTCTCCTCTTCCCTGGAGCCCAGCTCGAGCCCAGACAGCAAGTCAGTGACTATGAAATCACGGGCAATTTCTAGGCCACCAGATGTGCAACAGATTTAGGCTGAAACAGCTGGATAATCAAACCGCTTCCTGGTCCTCCCCCTCCCCCCAAACCATCCCCTGCCGGATGTCCCCTGTCTGCTTGAGGACGCACGGGAACACTCTCAGCTCTCTGAGGGCGGTGGCCCCCGAAGCCTCCCACTCTCTGACCCAATCCAGCCTGGTGCTGATGAAGTAGCTTGGCTACCTTCCACGAGTGTCCCAAGATCTTCATAGGACCTGGAGGGATGCCGGGAAAGAGGACGTGAAGAAGAGGAAGGAGACTCAGAGGAGGCAGGGGCTGCTGGGAGAGCCAACCAAATACCTGGCCCCACTGTAAGAGAAACAAGCAAGGAGGCCCACGGGGGTTCCAAGCTCATAAGATCCACTCTTCTGCAGACTGACTCCCAGCATCAGGGCTGAACCAGCCAGCAGGGCAGGCCAGTGGGGTCCGCTTCCAGCTCCAGGGACAGGTGCACAGCGCTGAGCTCACACCTCCTGCGGGTCCTGGAAACTGTGTGACCTACACTGCTGACCAATGGCTCAGTGGGTAGAGGTGTTTGCAGCCATGTCTGATGGCCTGGGTCCAACAGCAGAGGAGAACAGACTCTCAGCAATGGGCATCTGGCATCCACACATGAACCATGGCGTGCGTGGCACGTGTGTCTGTGTATGAACACACCTAAATCAACGCAGTAAACTACCATCTCTCTCTGTGCCCAGTGGCCTCATCCCCAGAGTGGGAGTGCTACCTGCCCATCCTCAAGAGAGCTGACATTACAGATGGCAGCAAACACTCAGAACAGAGTCTGTCGTGCTGCTGGTACCTTGGTTCCCGTGATCTTGTTCATCTTCACGTAAACCAAAGTGTGGAGTCACACAAGGATCACGCTCTCCCGTTTCCTATCAGTCTCCCCTCGGGTTCCCACTGCCCTCCGCAGGGACCAAGAGCACAGGCAACAGTCACGAGGGAGGTCGCTAACATTTCGCAATTGTGACGCATGGGTCCCATTGTTATCACTTTACAGCTGAGGTAGCTGCGGTCCAGAGAGGCCAAGTAAGTGCCTTTTGCAAAGTCGCACAGCTTTGTTTGCGGCCAACACACACACATTTGGCAGATAGCAAGTGCCAACACAGGCAGGTGATGTCAGAGTCTTAAGTGGAGACCCTGCCTTTGTCCTGTTTTTTTTCATTTGCCATTTTCTCTTTCTTTGCTGACTTTCACCTACGCATGCAAAACATCAAGGAGTCTTCAATGGAAAAAATACCCGTGGTGTCAGAGATAAACGTGGACTGCTTTGATCTTGCCCACGCTTGCCACGGTGAACTGCCGTGCAGTGCCAGGAAACTCATTTGCTTATACCCAAAGGCCACTTTCCAGATCCTTCTAGAGCTCCCCTCCCCCCCCCTCCACAAGCTTCTAGAAACAGTAGTTAAGGCAGCTTGAGCATGGCCTCACTTTCAGGTTTAGGTGGGTTTTTGGGTTCGCTTATCGTTTCTTGGCACGAGTAAACCCCTTTGCAAAGTGATCAGCAGGTGTTTTGCTGCAGTTTGGAAAGCTGATTAACACTAAAGGTAGATTTGTCAAATACATTGCCACTCCATTCCCCACCCCCCCCCAGGCGAGGCAGGGTCTCTCTCTGAATATGGAGCTGGCCGGTTCATCTAGTCTAGCTACCTAGCTTGTCATGGAGATGTCCCCCTTCTAAAGGGCTGGGGTTTCCAGGCATCCTCTAAGTCTGCACGGCTTTTAGTGAATCCCGAGGACCAGCCCTTGTTTGTGTGCCAAGCATTTTATTCCACAGGAGCCATCTCCTCCTCGACCCAAGGAGTGTTTTCTGAGTGAAACACCCAAGAGCCCTGCCCTCAGCCCTTGCTTCCCCAACACACAGGGAAAGCACAGGCAAGCAGCTCTGTGCGAGGGGTGTGTTGGCTATCCGAGTATATCAGGAGCCCCAGGGTGCAAAGTCCACCGATCTTTCCAAGTTCTCAGACAGCACAGTCACCATGGGAACCGTAATTTACTGGCTCCATGCTGCTGACAGAGGAGTCCTCCTTGGGGCTCCGCATGAATTCCCGGTTAACTTCCATTTCCCCTGTATCACGACTATCCCCACAGACTGGGGAAGACACAAAGCTTCAAAAGGCCCAAGTCATGTTGGTACTTTGGGCTCCACCCCCACAGTTACCTGGCAACAGTCAGGTATGCCCTGCCCCACAGTTACCTGGCAACAGGAGGTCCACTATAAAAGGGGCCACTTGCCCCCCCCCTCGCGCTCTTCTCTTGTCTCTCTTACTCTCTTAGTTTCTCTCTTGCCCTCTTGGGCTCTTCCCTTCCCCCTCTCTCCACAAGGTCATGGCCGGCCTCTACTTCTCTATTCCTCTCTGCCTTTCTCTGCCTCTGCTGCCCCCTTAACTCCCTCCCATTCCCTAAATAAACTCTATTCTATACTCTGTGCGTGGTCCCTCAGGGGGAAGGGATACCTGGCCATGGGTCCACTCCCTTCCCTGACACGCCCGTAGAACATATCTTAATAGCCTCTTTCTCTTTTTATGATCCCAAGTCATACAGCCAGAAGTCAGTAATGCCAGCATGATCGTGAGAAACTAGTGGCCAGCTATCCCCTTCCCCCATCTTCCTTGCTGGCCAACGTTGACATCGATACAAACTGTCTTTCTTTTTCTTTTCTTCTTTTTTTGGTTTTTCAAGACAGGGTTTCTCTATATAGCCCTGGCTGTCCTGGAACTCACTCTGTAGACCAGGCTGGCCTCAAACTCAGAAATCTGCCTGCCTCTGCCTCCCAAGTGCTGGGATTCCAAGTGCTCCCACTTCCAGCTCAAAACTGTCAAAACTTAACAAATGAAAAGCCTGAAGGGAAATGTTTGGTTTAGCACCTGGGGACAAGGAACTGAGGTGCATGTCTCTTCAATTCTGTCCTCTCTCCCCCCTTCCCTCTCAGATCATGCCCTCTCTCTCTTACTATAACACCCTCTCTCCCATGGTGACTTCCTTGGCCTCGATCCTCTGGGCCAGTGAACTCACCCAATAAACCTGCATTTTATATAACCTAATCTGGGGCTGGAGAGATGGCCCAGCAGTTAAGGGCACTGACTTCTCTTCCAGAGGTCCTGAGTTCAAATCTTAGCAACCACATGGTGGCTCACAACCATCTGTCATGGGATCTGATGCCCTCTTTTGGTGTGTCTGAAGACAGCACAGTATACTTTAACAATTAAATAAATCTTTTTTTAAAAAAAAAAGAAGTTAGGCTTAAGTGGGGGGAAGATGAACACCTATAGACCCAGTGGCTTGGGAGGCTAAAGCAGGAGGATTCAAGGCCAGCCTGTCACATAGTCTGTTTTTCTTCAGACAACTAAGGCCTGTGATTACCGCTGACTGACTGAGCCCTTTCCTGAGATCTTTGAGGCCCTGCTTCCATCCTGAGCCCTTTAAAGAAAAAAAAGATTAAATTATCAATTAGGAACTTGTCACCATTTCTCCATACAGTGTCGACTGCATCTAACAAAAAGCAGTAAATACAGTAAATACAGAAAGTAAGCCACTCCTCAAAACCCAGGCTTGTCCCATGCTTTTTAAATAAAGTTTTATGCTTTTTAAATAAAGTTTTATTGAAACACAGTCACAATGGGTCATTTGCACATGGACTTTGGCTGCCCAGGGCCTTGAGTCTTTTCTATCAAATACCCTAAAACTTAAGTTTAGGACAAGGGATTTAAAAATCTTTTTACCTCACCTCCAACTTTGTAAGACTTTTGTAGTGATAATTTTGGAGTTTTGGTTTCTTTAAAAACCACAGAAATATTATAAGAATATGTTTTCAGTTTAATCGCAGATGTGGGATATGGGGCTGTTTCAGATTGTCCACAGCAGGTGACTGTGGTTGCCTTGTGCTCTAGCAGCGGGGTAATGTTGCCAGCTGCAGATTGTGTAACATTTGGAATTTTGGGAACTTTTTAGAGGGTATGAAAATGCTAGGGCCCCAAAAGGTCAGTTGATGGGCTGTTAGTTGTTGGTTGAAGTTTGTTAAGTAGTCTCGTACAAAGAAGAAACAAGTTAGTTATCCTGACAGGGACAATCAAACTTGCCCTAAGAATTTGGTGATCCTAAACAGCAGGAGGAAGCCTGTGGAGTGGACCCCTTTCAGGGATCTCTTTCCATTCTTCTTTTCTTTGAAAGGGTGGAAAAAAAGGGGTGGAGATGAGTGGAAGAAAGAAGAACCCAAAAGGTAGCAAAGGCTGTGCTATAGAATTTTCTGCAAATGTCTGCATCCCTGCCCCACCCAGGAAAACTTTTGTTTACACCCAGGACCACTGTCCTAGGAATAGGACAGGAATTTGAAGGCCTGGAGCAATGACCCCTTTCTCTTTGGAACAGTGACCTCTCTCCCTTTCTCCTTCATTTCCTGTGCAAAAATTCTTCTCAGACTCGCCAATCAAATAAAACTGTGAGGTTGGATTTCAACCAGTGGAGAAAACACAGTTAACACACGAGTTTGAATATAAACCAAATGTGCTTCCTGACTCTGTGTTTTGGATCTTCTCAGACACCGTCCATAGACATGAGCTCCTCAGTTCTAGGTGGCCAATGCCAAAGCTGGGCAGAGTGACTTCCTCCCGAGGCTGCTCCTCAGTTGGCTGGTGACCACAATTCCAGCATCCTTCTTCTTCTTCTGGTCTCCAGTGCATCCGTCTGTATCAGCTGTATCATAACCAAATCTTTTTCTTGTTTACACTCCTACGTCAAATTATAAGTGTGGAAGTCAGGGGACAGCTTGTGGGAGACACAGTTCTCTTCTCCCACCAGTAGGTTCCAGGGATTGAACTCAGGTCATACAGCTTGGTGGCAAGCACCTTTACCAACTGAGGCATCTCATTGGTCCCTAAGGCACCGTTCTAATAAGGGCACTAATATCTCAGAAGGCAGCCACATCCCAAGGCACTGGGAAAGTAAGGAAACCCAACACAAAAGTTGGGGAAACACTCAGTTTTGTCCCCTAGCACAGACTTCACATATAAAACTTAGAAATTCATGGTCGGGGCTGGAGAGTTGGCTCAGCAGATGAAGACACACGTTGCTCTCAGAGAAGACCCAGGTTGGATCCCCACCGTCCATACAGTGGCTCACAATTGTTCTCTCCAGTGTCAGGGCAGCTTGCATGTACTTAGTGCACATTCATGGATACACTTGTGACTTTTATGAGCAGAAATTATTTTGCTCAAAGGAGACTCCAAAAGCTTTCTTCTGATTCTGTGAATGATGGGCATGGAGCCGGTTACCTTGGCACCGTGTGGGGTACTTACCCCAGGACCCATGGCACGAACCTGCCTGGTCTTGTTGCTTTCACCTCAATCGATGGATATTTCTTGGAAAAGAGGCCTGGCCAGCACTCAGACCACAGGGTCTCTGGGGACCTTGGAGATCCAGGCTGCTCTCTCTGTGGCCAGTATCTGATGGGTTTGTGGCACACTGCTGAGAAAGTCTGGACATAGGACTGTGGCATTCCCCAAAGCCTGGAATGACAGGCAGGGGGCTGACCCGGGAGGTGCTTGATCTTAAGACATTTTCTTTTTCACGGTTCCTTTCTTTTCTTTTCCACGTTTCCTTTCTTTTCTTTTCTTTTCTCTTCTCTTCTTTTCTTTTTTTCTTTCTTTCTGTTTTGTTTTGTTTGAAACCATCTCAGAGTATAATTTTTTGTGTGTGTTTTGAGATGGGGCCTTATGTAGCCCAGGCTGTCCTCAAAGTTACTATATAACCAAGGATGACTTTGAATTTATGATCCTCCTGACTCTTCTTCCTGAGAACTAGGATTGCAAGCCTGCACCACCATGCCTGGTTCTTTAGGGGATTTTTCCCCCCTGTGGTGCTTCAGATGGGCCAATAGACTTTGCTTGAGCTAGGCAAGTACTCAACTCGCTGGGCCACGCCCAACTCCCGCCCCTCCCCCACCCGACTCCTCCTCCCCCTACCAGCCTTCTCCTTCCTATCCCTCCCCACCCACCCTTCCCCAGCTCCCCCATTCCCTAGGCATGCAGGTCCATATGCATAAAATAAAAATAAATCTTTTAAAACGAAAATTCGGACTGTAGGTTCCTACAGGACGCGACCCTGTCAATCAACAATTGAACAAACAAAGGATCATCACTCACCTTGAAAAGGGACAAAGCTTCGGTATGTGCCACAATGTCTATAGCTGAGAAGCCAGAAGGGAAAAACCACCTACTGTATGACATTTGGTGTCCAGAAAAGACAAAAAGATGGAGGGAGGAAACAGACCGGAAGTTCTTAGGAGAGAGGCTGAAAGACGGGGTCATTGCTAATGGAACAGGTTTCTGTGTGGTGGACGAAAATATTCTAGAAACCAAACCTAATGGGGGCCTGGGGGGAGGCTATCATCCCAGCTGACCCAGAAGGATGACAAGTGCTATCAGCCTGGGAAACTTGGTGAGACCGTGGCTGAAAATGAGTGAACCGTGGGGGAGAGCAGTTCCCAGCCAGGCTTGCTTGGAGGATCCGAGTTTGAAGGACAGGACGGTCACAAGGCAACGCTCTTGGAAGGGTCCTGTTAGATGGATTTTAGAGGCGTTGTAGAATTTTAAAAAAAAAAGGAAAAATGACTTTCAATCTGAAAAATGAAGGGTGACAATCTCTCGGAGGGAAGGGGACTGTGTGTCCTTGGGGGTTTATGGGCAGAGGGAGTTGTGGGGTGGAAGATTCCATCTGCAGGCCTGTTCCTCAGCAGTGATCTTAAGGTTGTAATTACCAGTGGAGGACGATGGTGCAGCCTTATCTGGAAGAATGGAAGTTCCCCTGGCAGGGGGAGATTCCTTAGTTTATGAGAGCACCCCACTTCACGGCTGCAGACGGCCTCAGCAGGTCTACGGTTTAGGAGGCCATCGCATTTCAGACTTCCTTATCAGGATTTTTCTGGATCGTGGCTACCCGCAGTTGTTAGTGGCTCCTTTTGAGTCTTTATCTCTTTCCTCCCCTCAGGCAGCACTGTGGATGGGAAGCAGAGCCGTACAGAAGAAGCCGACCCAGAGCCTCAAGGACACATCAAAGGGACTTCATTTGTCCCAGGCCCTTCTTTTTTTTTTTTTTGGATTTGTTTTTTTTGAGACAGGGTTTCTCTGTGTTGCCCTGGCCGTCCTGGAACTCACTCTGTAGACCAGGCTGGCCTTGAGCTAAAAAATCCGCCTGCCTCTGCCTCCCAGGGTGCTGGGATTATGGGCGCCACCACTGCCCCGCCCCCAGGCCCTTCTTAAACTACTCAGGCTGACAAGCAATATTAACCAGTATATGTTAATTTAAAAAATTGGAGTCAAGCAGTGGTGGCGCACGCCTGTAATCCCAGCACTCTGGGAGGCAGAGGCAGTCGGATTTCTGAGTTCGAGGCCAGCCTGGTCTACAGAATGAGTTCCAGGATGGCCAGGGCTACACAAGAAACTCTTGTCTCGAAAAACTAACTAACTAACTAACTAAATAAATAAATAAATAAATAAATAAGTAAATAAATAAATAAATAAAATTGAGAGAAGAGGTTGGGTGGCGTGGTCTTTCATGCCCCTAATCCCTGCACGCTTTGGAAGTAGAGGCAGGAGGATCTCTGAGAGTCGATGAGTCCAGCCTGGTATATACAGCGAGCTTATGGCCAACCAGAGCTAGAAGTTTTCAGAGACAGGTGTAAGAAACTTTGAGGACTACACAGAACTCAGATCTCTGCCTGCCTGCTTGCTAAGGGAATGAGAGGCATTGCTACACCTGGCATAAATATATAGTATATCTATTACGCGCATACATACACATGTATACAAATGTGTGTGTGTGTGTGTGTATACATTGGTGGTTTTACTACATTCATCTCTGATGTGAGAATATCAGGATCCCCTGGAACTGGAGTTACAGACAGGTGTGAGTTGCCATGTGGGTGCTGGGAATTGAACCTGGGTCTTCTGGAAGACCAGCCAGTGTTCTTAATCACTGAGCCGTCTCTCCCGACTCAACTTTTTTTTTTTTTTTTTTTTAGTTTGTTTTTCAGATAGGGTTTCTCTGTGTAGCTCTGGCAGTCCTGGCACTCAAATTGTAGACCAGCCTGGCCTTGAGTTCCAAGAGCCTTCTGCCGTTTCCTCCTAAGGACTGGGATTAAGGGCATGGGCCTTCGTCCCTAAAAACCTGTTATGTTCAGATTTCCTAAAGGGGCTGGGATATGGGTCTGCTGGAAGAGTGCCCCCTAGCATGCCCAAAGCCCTGCTTTCTGTCTCCAGCATGGCATTCAGCAGGTTCAGGGACTTTAGCATCCTTGAAGTACAGGCAGGAGGATCGGTAGTTGAAGGTCTTCCTCTGATAGCTATGGCTTCCTGAAGGAAGTTCAGGCTCTCAATGTGAGCTTCTTGACTCTCTAGAGAGTCAGTTCTTGGGGGCATGGAGATGGACTCTGGAAGGGACTTGTCCCCTCAGGTTGCCTGATAGACAGAGACTATCCTCTGTACTAGTGTGGTCTGTAATTTTCCTCAATCTTCACCACAGGGATGGCGTGACATACCTGCCACTTGGCATCTAGAAAATTATGACATACAGGGTGGGCATGACCGTTTACATCTTTGCATTGCTTTCCCTGGAGGTAACACACACCCCCTGTGCCAAGGTCTGCTGGGCTCCTAAGGCTCCATTTAGGGATTTAGTAAACAAAAGATTGTTTCAGGCTGTCCCCAGTTCTTGTCCTGCCGCTGGAATTTAGCAACTGAGTGGCCTTCAGCAAATAACCTAGCCTCTCTGTGCTTAACTTTATCTGTAAAATGGGAACAATGGGACTATATCTCTAGAATTGTATTGGGGATTCCATGAGCTGACTTTGTTTCGTTTGAGGCAAGGTTTTGCTCTTAGGTTTGACCAGCCTGGAACATTCATAAAGATCTGCCCACCTCTGCCTCCCCAGTGCTGGAATTAAAGCCATATCTAACTATGCCCAGCTTTGATGTAGTTTTTTTTTTAATTAAAAATATTTCACTACATATGATTTTGTATGTATGTCTGCTCGGAGGTCAGAGGAAGACCTGTGGTAGTTTTGCTCTCTTCCTCCATTAGGACGACGGAGTTGTTTAGACAGCCTCCCATGAAGAGACAACTTTGGCTCCTACCAGTAAGAGTGGTGAGTGTTTGCCTCCGTCTCCCCATCCCACTAAATGAATCTCCCGGGGAAAGGGGGAAAGAACGGCTGTCTTGCTCGACCTGCTCCACCTCGGACAGGCTAAATTCTTTCGTCATTAGTGAATCTGTCTTACGGTGTCCCCCGGAAGATACCCCGCCATGGAGTCCGAGATCCTGAAAAAATCCTGACAACTTTGATCTCCACAGATAGATATTCACAGCAGGGCTTGACATCCACCCCTGGGTGTCAAGATGCCTGCCTCGGGGTGACGAATGACCGAATGACCATTTGTGTAATGATGGGCAAAACAATAGCTTGGGACAGTGAATTGGTGAGTGGACAAAGTGGAGCAGAGAGGGCTGAGGGGAGCTGGGGAGGACCCGGAAGCCCGACTGCTGGGACCAGCAGCAGGAAAGGGGCACGGATCTAGACCGGAGCATCCCACATCATGCTGCGCCGGCGGCAGCCGTGGGAAGACAGAGTTTGTAGAAAATGAATCTCTCGATGGGGATGGGGAAAACACCTTACAAGGCACACTTGGAAAGGAATTCTCAGATCTCTCTTGCTTTGAGAACTATGAACTGGAGTGGGGGCTGGGGTAAACTTTGTAAACTCTGGGGTGCTCCTGGGAGAGAGAAATGGGTCAGGTGGGTGTACGTTTCTTCCATATGCAGCTAGCCTGCGAGGCGGCAGAGTTGGGGACCCCCCCCCCCATCAAGATATGTCCTTGGGAGGTCGAGGAAGCAAGCTAGAGGCAAGCAGCCGCTGAATGTGTCGAAGCCTGCGGCGCATAGCAGCCTCTAAAACCCGCATTCCTCCCGCGAAATGTGCAAATTCCCATTTTATCTCCTCCGGCGCACTCACTCGACCCAGCTCGGGCTCAATCCAGGGGAATCTCTCAGTTATTATATAACTTTCTGAGTTCAAGAAAGACAATTCAAAAGATAGGTAGCATCTCTTACAGAATTCTCCCAACCTCTAAAATGTAAAGTTGCAGACGCGCACACAAGAAGCACACACAAATTACTTTAATGTACCATTCACAAGAGATTAACATTTTTGGCTTATCTTGGGGGCTTCTTTTTTCCAAATATTGGATCTTAGATACTTTATTGCAGTACTATGAATCTTGCCGGTGCTGGGAATTGAACTCAAGGTCTCACACATACTAGACAAGCCTTCTTACCACGGAGCCGTTATCTAGCTCTTCTTGCTCACCAATAAGCCAGAATATTTGAATCCCCAACGCTCCAACCTCCTTCTCTTTATGATTCTCTCCACGGGGAACCCACCGCAGGTTGGTTCCAAGGGGTGACTCCCCGGCGGACTCCCACCCCGCCAGGTCGGCCGACTTCTGTCCCAAAGCAGCAGAGCCTGGAGGAGATGGTGACCCTCGCAGCGCGTAGCCGACCGTCAATGCACATCTGCAACTCGCGCGCGCCAACTTTGCAACTTCACTCTCCCGCCACGGGGGGTCTATTTCCCCCGCCCGTTTGGCGGAAGGATCCTGCGCGCGGTTGCGGTGTCGCTCAACCGTCTCTGCCCCGGCTCCACCCCCTGCGCTCCAAACCCCGCCCCTTCCCGCAGCCGGCCCCGCCCCCTCCCGCGTGCCCTATGGGCCCGTAAAGAAGTCCCGGCCCGGCCGCTGCACTCCCGCGCGCGCATCCGTGCGCCGCCCGAGGCTGGCCTGAGGAGTCGGCGGCCATTTTGTTCTTCTCGTGGTTCCAGTGGCGAGAGGAGGAGGAAGCCGGGAGCGGGGCGGCTGGGGGGGGGACCCGCCGCGGCTGCTGCTGCCACCGCCGCCGCCACCACCGCTCGTGGGGCTCGTGGCGTGAGGAAGGAGGACGAGTGAGACCCGGGCGCGAGCGGGCGGCGGCGCCGCTGCGGGAGGGTCGGCGGCGGGACGGCGATGGCGGATATCGATAAACTCAACATCGACAGTATCATCCAACGGCTGCTGGAAGGTGAGCGGCGCGCGGGCGGGTGGCGGGCTGGGCCGGTGGGGACCAGGCCCAATGGAGGTCGCTCTTTTCTCGGAAGCCGCTTGGATCTGGGGCGCGCACACAGCGCCTCCGGGCTTGGGGACCCCGTCTTTTTTTTTTTTTTTTTAAATCACCCCTCCTGCCCTTTCACGTTCTCATTATCTGGAGTCCAAGAACTCATCGGTGTGACTTGGCAGGGCGACGTCCCAGTGCGATGAGAGCCCGTCTCCTGCATTTTCCTCCCCCCTCAAAGCCATCCTTCCTCCAGCGCTCTTTTCCCCTTGAACGTGCATCTGCACACGGACCCAGCCTGGGTGACAGTGTGGCTCTCTGCTCATCAGATTGTTGTCCCGAGGACAGGGGGACGCTGCTGCGTTCAGCGAGCACCTGCCAGGTAGGTGCTGTTATCCTGGAAGTGTGTTTCGCAAGAGAAAACCTGCAAAGACCACGCCGGACCAAGGATACAGTTAACAATCAGGTTTCAAACCCCGGGTAGCCAGGACCTAGATGAAACCTGCCGCCTTTCACTGTTCACCCAGTAGGAACACGGGATGTCCAGTGGTTGAGTAAAGGTTAAAAAAAAATACAGCTTTCCTTTTGTCCGACTGGGGGGGGGGCCGCGAGCTCTGCAGTGGGGTCCTACTTTTGAGGTTCAAATTTTACATAGGTCTGGAACTTGCTCCTCACAAATCCCATAGCGGATCTGCCAAAGCTGAGGAGGAGATCCGATAACCTTCTTGATCTGGGCTCTTGACACTAGCTTGCTTTCCCTGCATTTTCCTAAAATACTGTTGGAGTGGTGGACAGCTGCCTAATTCTGGTGGTAGATGTTTTCAAGTAAGTTACTGAAAGAAAAGGAAAAAAAGTGACTTTTTTTTAAAAAATTGGGCCATTTCCCCCTCTTTAATGTTTTGTTTAGATAGGGTTTCTTGGCTTTGGTTTTTATTGAGACACAGTCTCTCCAATACTGGAGCTTCAAGTGTAGACCAGGCTAGCCTCAAACTCACAGATCCTCCCCCTCTGCCCCCAATTAAAGGCGTCTGTAGCACCCACCATGCCTCCTAGATACAGAGTCTCAGGAGCCAGAACTGGCCATAAACTTCTGACTCTTCTGCCTCTCTCTCACCTACTAGATTTTTATAGGCCACACTAAGCCTGACTTACTAATTTTTTCCTGTGGAATGTGTGTGGATGCATACAGACCAAAGCACACATGTGGAGGTTAGAGCGTAGTTGGGTATCTGTGGATTCTGGGGATCAACCGCAAGGCAGGCTTGCAAGGCAGATTTTTCTACTGACTAAATCATCTCACCAGCTTCCTTTCTCCCTCTTTAAAAAAATTTTTATTGTGTGTTTGTGTGTGCATGCATCATATGCATGTCTTATGCTTATGAATGTCTGAAAAGGGCATTTGGTCCTTGGGTTCTGGAGTTACAGATGGTCATGGGCTACCCCGTGTGGGTTCTAGAAATGGAACCCATATTATCTCCAAGAACAGCAAGTACTCCTAGCTGCTGAGCCATCATCACTTCAGCCCCCCCCAACCCCCCACTTTTTTAATGAGACAGTTTCATTATGTAGCCCAGGCTGGTCTCTATCTCAGCTATTCAGAGTGCTGGGGTTAAAAGCTTTTTCCACACCTGGCTTCCCATAGTTTCTTAATAGTTACTTTTTAAATTTAGTAGAGATTGGGTCTCAATCTGTAGCCCATGCTGGCTTGGATTTTCAGAGATCTGCTTGCCTCTGCCTCCTGAGTGCTGGCATTCAAAGCTGTACAATCATGTCTGAATGTAACAGAATAAGGTACTATGTAAATATATTATGAATAACTAGCTGTATAGTATATGTATTTGTTTCTTTTTTCTTTTTCTTTTTTTTCTTTTTCGAGACAGGGTTTCTCTGTGTATCCCTGGCTGTCCTGGAATTCTCTTTGTAGATCAAGCTTGCCTCAAACTCAGAAATCCGCCTGCCTCTGCCTCCTGAGTGCTAGGACTAAAGGTATGCGCCGCCACCACTGCCCGGCTTATATGTTTCTTACTTAGGGAAAGGCTTGACAGAAGCCACAGGATCTGCTCAGGTTGTGTATGCTTCTAATTCAGAGGATGCTGGGATCGCCTTCTTTATAATGCCTTCAAAACCTTTATCTCTAGAGATAGCTCAGCAGGTTTGGGCGCTTGCCCTTAATCCTGAAGACCTGATTGTTCCTCAGGACCCACGTGAGCTTCAGGAGACAAGCAGGCTCCTGCGGGTGGTCCTTCCCTCCCTCACAACCGCTCAAACTGCTGCACACAGGCTCATAATAAAATGGTATAAAAAGAACTAAGGGTTTAATTCTGAAAGGAGGAGATATGATTTGTTCCTTGATAAAGGTGTTTCTCCATATTGATAATTGATGCTTTTCAGTCAGAGCACCTTGCTAGCCCAACGCTCTGGAATGTGAGGCATGAGAATTCAGAAATTGTAGGGCAGACTGCTGGGCAGCGAGATCTTGGTGTATGTGGAATCCTTCCTTAAGATCTTCCAAGCTTGAGGGCTGAATGGACTAGTTGAGAAGGAGTCTTAAAAATAAAAGGTGATATCGAGCACACTTAATCTTGGAACTACAAGTTAGGCCAGCCTGGTCTATATACCAGATTCCACACCAGTCAACTATATGTAATAAAACCCTGTCACAGAAAGCCAAAACAAAAGCCAAGGTCTGGAGAGCCAATTTAGCCGTTAAGAGTGTCCATTACTCCTCCCAAGGATCCAAGCTCTGCTCCGAGCACTCATCCTACCTAGCTGGGTGCTGAGCGGTCAGACCCCTGCCTTCTGATGGCACATAGAGACACAGCTAACCCACACATACAGGATTACAAATACATTTTAACCTGGCCATGGCGACACATGCCATTAATCCCAGCACTGAGAAGAAGAGACAGCTTGATCTCTGAGTTGAAAGCCAGTCTGCCTTACAGAGTGAGTGCCAGGCCAACCAAGGCTACTGTGGTCCCTGGCGCCTAGGTGGAGTGAGGAGGTCAAGGCTAGCTTTTAGTACCTAATGAGTTCCTTAGGGGCCAGCCTCAACTACAGAGATTCTATCAGAGAGGAAGTTGAGTTGGTTCCTAAGCACTGCAGCTCTGCAGCACTCTGAAGGCAGTGGGTTTCCCTGTGTGGTCAGCCACACTGACTGAAGATCTGTGTGTTACTCTTAGCACAGTGTTAGCTACATGCTAGAGCAGAAAATAGACCAGCTGTGTGTGAACCTAGCACCCTGCTCTGCTGTTTTACTGGAAAGATGGGAATTGGGGTGCTAAAACCTCTAGTGTTTTTTTCCTTGAGTAGCAAGTTGTCTTAATTTCTTCACATGGCATTGTGCAAGAAGGATATTTGTGTAAAGGAAGGTCATTGCCAGAGTGCAAGGTGGAAGTGGCAGTGCTAACAGTGCTCCCAGTTTGCACCTCTGAAGACCTCCCATCCATTCTCTAAGGACTTGTGCATGCGGAATCTCAGGGCCCCTGCTAGAGTTTGCAGAACTGGGGTCCTAAATGAAAGATAGTGCGGGTGATGGGCTTGCTGGTCTGGAAGCAGGTCCTAAACTGAGTAGAGGACACACAGCAAGACTGTCATTACAGGGGCATCCTCCTCCCTCCCTCCCTCCCTCCCTCCCTCAGCACAGGCAGGTCTATGTCCCCATACTTCACCTGGCAGGCAGGGTAAGACCCTTTCCTGGATCTGTAGGTGTTTGAGTCTTAAAAAAATTCTCATTTGGGGCCGGGCAGTGATGGTGCATGAGGACAGTCAGGGCTATACAGAGAAACCCTGTCTGGAAAAAAAAAAATTCTAATTTGGGCAGAGCATGGGTGGCAAAGGGCTTTAATCCCAGGACTTTGGAGGCAGAGGCAGAGTGATGTCTGAGTTTGAGGCCAGCCTAAGCTACAGAGGGTCTTCCAGGACACACACAGAAACCATCTCCTTCCTCTCCAACCCCACCCCACCCCCAAAGACCCACTTTGGTAAGTATGACTCCCAGAGCCTTCACTGCCCCTTTGCTGTACAAGGCCAGGCTGGTGGTCAGTCCTAGGCAGGTGGGACACACAGGAGCCAGCCACCTCTCAGAGGAAAGCCAGGGGCTGGCCTGTGAGGTGCCCGCAGTGATTGGGGTGGGGTGGTCAGTGCACCTCAGTGTCGGAGGGAAAAGTGGCCTGTATGTCTCACTGCTTTGATTTATGCTGGGTCTTGTGGCACAACTCACAGCCTAAAACGAGGGGAAAAGGTCGGGAGGGAACTGCCGTGCTGCTGAGGAAGCCCCACAGGCCCACTGAAGTAAGGCAAATCCCATTTCCCTGAGCTAGATGTCTGAAGGAATCTTTGTCTTTAGCCTTGAGGTCACAATTGTGTCTGTCGGTGTGTGGAGGCAAGGTCCTGCCTTCTGATGATGTAACCCCTTGGGCTGGGGTTACTGACAGCGTTGTTTCTGAAGGGTCTGAGTAGTTTTAGGACTTAGAGGAAATAGAAACTCGAAGGGTCCAATGTGCAAGGCACTGATGCTGAGATGTCTTCCGCTGTGGGAAGACTTGGCGCTGCCCTCCAACTTCCTCTATAGCTGAGAATGACCTGTTATAGGTCATTGATCCTCCTGCCTCCCACTGCTGAGTGATAGACTGCAGGAGTGACAGTCCAGAGGCTGACTTGAAATGGGACACATCCTTGGGATATTTCCTGGTTGGAGCTTTTTTAGCTACATCCTGGTTGCCCATGTAGAGGAAATTAATGTCACCCTTAAAGTCCTGAGTGTGCATGACAGCAGAGTCCCCAGCCAGCTGGTGGGGCGGGGTGACACAGTGAGGTAGAGCCGTGTTCTTTTGCTGTTGGGAGGAAAGGGGCTGACAATGCAACAGTACTGACCTAGCAACAGTAAGAGTCACAGGATAAGGTTAGACAGACAGTAGGTCTTTGGTGTTAACTGTGGGAAAGTCATTCTGCTTGGCACTGAGAGCTAAAGCAGATCTTGCCAATTTGGCAGCCTTATGACATGCCCAGTCTCTGGGCATGTTTTGACCCCCACCCCTGACCCCTACCTTTTTTTTTTCCCCCATCTCTCTTGAGACAGGTTTTCTCTGTGTAGCCCTGGCTGTCCTGGAACTCTCTCCATAGACCAGGCTGGCCTCGAACTCCACCTGCCATAGGCAACAGGAAAGATGGATAGCGACTTCCTGCCTCGGTCCCAGTGACCAAGCCTGAGTGACAGTGGGGCTCCTTGGCAGGTGTTGCTAGCAGTGGAGAAAGTGTAATGTGGGGGGACAGCCTCGGTTGAAGAGAGGTCTGGGCAGTCCTGAAGGGTGAACAGATGTTGCCAGCTGTAGAATGTGCTGTGTCAGTGGATGCTACATAGATAGGGTGTTGTTGTTCAGCTAGAGCAGAGGGGTGAGGCTGCAAGAGGATCATGAATTTCAGGGTTAGCCTGGGCTGCATAAACCCAGTGTCAAAAACAGCTGGTTGTGGTGACGTACACCTTTAATCCTATTGAAGAGGCAAGCAGATCCCTGAGTTGAAGACTGGCCAGGGCTACATAGGAAGACCTTGTCTCAAAAATCCTTTAAAAAAAAAATTGGACTCAAACTGTCTGAAAATGGCAGTGGATGCTTTGAGACTAAGGAATATTAGCAACACCCAGCCGTCCTCAGTAGAACCCTGTGCGTATGTAACAAATCAAGCTTGTGGGCTGCACCAGGAGAAGCCAGATATGGAGATTCTCATCAGAGATACAAGAATGGGCCTCATCCCATTTCAAGTGAAAATTCCTGTTGAAACCAGCAGCTTACAGGAGTTCCCTTCTAACCAAAAATATGTCTCCTGCTGGGCAGGCCGCCCAGGCTTCTACAGTGAGGCAGGGATCCTCCGCGCTCCTCCCTGAGTGCTGCAAGCCTTTGTTGCTGTCCTGCCTTCCCTTGAAGACTTGCTACCTCCTCTCAACATCAGTCGTGCCTGCTTAGCCTAGGCTCCATGGCCCCAGAGGGGACTGGTGAGGGGCTCGGTGGGTAATGTGTGCTTCAGGAACCAGCACACGGTAGAAGAAGAGAGCCAACCCCAACCCCAGACAACTGAAGGGGAGGACTGGGAGGATCGTTTAGTCTGTAAAATTGCTGAGGAAACAAAGCCTGTACTTGACCCCACCAGAAGCTACTTTATTGGTTTGGTTTGGTTTGGTTTATTTGAATCGGGGGTTTCTCTCCGTAGCCCGGACTGTCTTGGAGTGCTCCCTGTAGACCAGGCTGTCCTGGAACTCCCAAGTGCTGGGATTAAAGGCATGTGCCACTACCACCAGGCTCAGAACCTATTTTCTAAGGCTAGTTACCCCAGTACTTGGGGAGGGAGAGGCAGGATCCCTGATGGTTCTCCAGTGTAGCCAGAGAATGAAGTGGAGCGAAGATAGCGTGCCCGTGATGCCGTTCCCAGCATGCGTCTTTGTCTTATACCCCAGTTAGATTTGAGGGGTCCGTTCCTGGCTGGCTTTCCTGTCCTGTCTCACGGGTTTTCCTGCTTCGAGGGCTCATCCTTTTCTTGTCTTTTCACTGAAAAAGCTAATGTTGCTTTGCACACCATTTCATTCCTGATGGATCACCTTGTTCCTTCGGAGAATCTGGGGGTGTTCCTGTCGGGACAGACTGAAGGCAGCTTCCCTGGGCGCTGGCTTCCACACACACGGGCACAGGGGCAGCTGCGCAGCCTTGAGTGGACTCTGCTCAGTACATAGCAGGCCCCCAGAGGAGTGCCATTGCCCTGCTGCTGCAGGCTCAAAGCTGTATGCCTGCACCCTTAGACTGCTGTTACCTAGCTGTCAGGATAAATGATTGACAACGCCTGCAGTTAAACAAAAGTGAAGCTAGTGAGATGAGTCAGGGTTAGGATTCTGCTAAAAGAAAGCTATTGACTGGTTTATGGTGGACAGATGCGGTCTTAAATGGGCTTCTTAGTCTGGCACCGGAAACTCCAGTGCCTACCTCATTAGTCTTCTGTACAGAAAAGCAGAGGCTCAGATTCTAGCACACTGAGAGTGATCAGCCCCCTGTGCCAACCAGACTTGCAGCAAGCAGGGCCTGTGGCAGCCCTTTCTTGAAGCTGCCACTTCAGAACTGGAGGTTCAGATCCTTGGCAGTTGGAGTTGTTCTTCAATGCATAATGATTATCTGATCTCTTGTAACCGGAATCCACACAGATGTCTCCACTGCTGTCACCCTAGCCTCCTGAGGAGAGTGGGCCGTGGCCAAACCTTACCAAGGCGGTGAACAGAGAGCTCTGGGCTCAGGAGTTGGCATGGCTGGTGCTGGGCTAGGAGTTGTTGTATTGGATGCCTGGGAGGCCCTTACCTTTACAAGCACTCCAAAATATTCATAAGGTACTGGTGTCATTTTAGATATAGATGACAGAGGACAACCTCAGGGCATGTCATTCATTCTTCAAGAGTGATTTGACCTTTTTTCCCCTCCTTCCCTTTTAGCTAGGATTTCTCACCGACTCAGCAGGTAGATTAGGCTGGCTAGTTGGCTTTCCAGATCTGTCTGTTTCAGTAGACATCCATCCCGCTCCAGCACCCAGATTCTAGATGTGTGCATTCAAGCCTGCCTCCCCACACCCCATGCCCTTTACTCTGAGTTCTGATGCTTGCCAGGCAATTGATTTTATCGACCGGACCATCTACCTAGCTTCTAGGGCATTTCTTTAAATGTATGTGTATGTATGGTACGTGTGTTAGTGTGTATGTCTGTCTGTCATTGGAGGCAGAAGGGGTATTAGATCCCCTAGAACTAGAGTTACGGTTGTGACATGACATGTGGCTGTTGGAGTGCGGCTGGGCTCTGCAGGAGCAGTTGGCGCTCTTAACCAGTGAGCCCTGCAGCATTTTGAGTGAGTTGCTGACAACACGCAGACCGCATGAAGTAGCTAGCAACCATGGAGCTGTACTTGGTCCTGGAGAATCATTGGTGGAAACATGTTCTGGGCATTTCTGAGGACAGACTTGGTGACATGACTGTGGCCTTTCCACTGTAAACTTCAGTTCATTCTAAAAGTAGAGAGGCCTGGAAGCAGAAGGTACTGTCTTGGTACAGGGTAGGAGTATGTCCTGGGGACTCTGACACATGCAGTTACTGGCAGGGTCAGGGCGACCTTGAAGACCGCGTCTGACAGTTTCAGATCCCAGTTGAGACTGTGCAGGCTGTCCAGAAGACTGACTTCTGTCACACTTAGCCAGCTGCTATCTAACAGGTGCTTATTGTGAGGGTGAAAAAAAATTTAAATAATATCACACCACTCCCCCCTTCTCAAGTTAACATTTTTTTTAAAGATTCATTTTTGTTATTTCTGTGTTCGGGTCTGGGCATTTGAGTGCAGGTGCCAGCCAAGGCCAGAAGCTACAGGCAGTGATTAGCTGCCTGCTGTGGGCGTGCCCGCTCCTAGCCACTGCTGTCCTGAGTTGAGCATTTCTCTGTGAGTCTGTGTCCTGACTGCTCTGTGAGGCTGTGTCCTGACTGCTGTTCTCTCCACAGTGAGAGGGTCCAAGCCAGGCAAGAATGTCCAGCTCCAGGAGAACGAGATCCGGGGACTGTGCCTGAAGTCTCGGGAGATCTTCCTCAGTCAGCCTATCCTTTTAGAACTTGAAGCACCACTCAAGATATGTGGTGAGTGTGGTGGTCCTTACTCAGCTGAGGGCACACTGAGGGCTCTTGATGTTCTCCAAGGGATGATGGTCATTGGTGGAGGGAGGGTGGCCTGGTCTAGTTCTGCTCACTCTGCTATAGGAGCAGGTGCCGCCATCCTCTAAAGTTGCACAGTCTAGGTGGGCACGCATTGCATATCTGACTTGGGATAAACCATACCTCTTTAGAGTGAGGTGGCCTTGGCTTTGACCTTGCAGAAGTTGAAAGTCAATGGCCAAGATGGGTGACTTGAATTCAAGTGTTGTGAGGGGACGTGTCTCACTGGACACTTATAAAGGATGTGCTGGCATAAGTCCCTGAGGCTGAGCTGGAGTCTCAGCGATCTAAGAGGGAACTGCAATACTGGGCAGGAAGCGGGTGAGACAAGATACTCTACCACAAATAAATTAATTAGCTGTATCTGGGGGGGGGGGAGCTCTGGACCTGTGCATTTAAATTTAACGTGGTCAATTGAACTAAATATGCTACTACATGGGACGTGAGTGTTGGCTGTGAACTTGTTAGAGGCCATTGTCGTATGAAATAAAGATTTGAGGGGTGTTCTGCCAAGGTTTTGTCCGTGCTGAGCTTAGCAGACCGTGACGCTGATGTCCTCTTCTCCAGGTGACATCCATGGGCAGTACTATGATTTGCTCCGTCTGTTTGAATATGGTGGCTTCCCTCCAGAGAGCAACTATTTGTTTCTCGGGGACTATGTGGACAGGGGCAAACAGTCACTTGAGACGATCTGCCTCTTGCTGGCCTACAAAATCAAGTATCCCGAGAACTTTTTTCTTCTCAGAGGGAACCATGAGTGTGCCAGCATCAATAGAATCTACGGATTTTATGATGAATGTAAGTACTCTGTGCCTGGAAGGAAGCGGGGCTGGAAGGCGGTGGGCGGAGGGGCTGGAAGACAGTAGGCGGCAGGCCTGTGAGAGTCGGAGCTGCAGCGGGCACCTGCTGGGTCCTGGTTTTAGGGAGTGCAGCCTGAACTGGGTGCTGATGGGGCACACGGCTCTGCTCCTAGTGCAGTGCCTAGAACCTGTTTCATCTGCTTTGCCTTTCACAGCTTTGACTAGACTGCTTCCATAGAGAGTATCTGTGGAGAGCATGTGGGTCAGTGGCGGCTTGTGAAATGAGAGCAGGGCCACAGTTGCAGGCAGCGCTTGTCCGCTCTGTCCGGCCTTGTATGTGAGTGGAGTCTTGCAGTGAAATGGTTTGTTTTTGAAATGTATGTTGTGGTTTTCTTGTAGTTCAGCTGTATTTAGGAAAGGGACAATAACTTTTGGACTATGCATAATGGGGAAAGAAATGCTTTAAAAACTACATTTTGATGTAGAGTCTATCTGTCTGTCTGTGGTGCTGAGGAGCAGGAGTGGACCCAGAGTGAAGTCGGCTCTCCACCTCAGCCAGGCCTGCCAGGCTGCGCCTTCTCAGCTATTGGCTTTGCTATTTGTTTGTTTAGGGTTTTCTGACACAGGGTTTCTGTGTAGCCCTGGCTATCCTGGAACTCACTCTGTGGACAAGGCTGGCCTTGAGATCTACCTCCCGCTGCCTCAGGGGTGCTGGGATTCCAGGCGTGCCACCCCACTGCCCCCACCCCCTTTCTTTTCTCATTTTTTAAATTTGTTTGTCTTTTATTTAAGAAGAGGGCATCATCATGTGAGCCACTGTGTGGTTAGTGGGAATTGAACTCGCACCTTTGAAAGAGCAGACAGCTCTTAACCGCTGGGCCATCTCTCCAGTCCCCAATTTTATTTTAATAGAACACTTTATATATTCTCTTATTTGGGGTTATCTCATTTTACTTCTTTTTCTTGAAATGTTGAGCAGAGCCTTGGCTCCAGTTGAGCTTCCAGACTGGGAGGGTGTGGCTAGGCGCCTACCCCACCCCACCCCACCCTAGATTGTCTAGAAGCTGCACTTTGAGCTTATCATTGATAAATGCTTCCAAAGCCTTAGAATTAGTGTGGGAACTGGCTTGGTGGAGGCTTTGTGTTTTCATACACATATAAAATGACAGGAGCTTTGAGACTGCTGTGCTGTCCTCTGGGCTCTTCCTGTCAGGAAAGGGTTGGGGCTGGGGTGGCAGGCGCTTAGGGGGTCCATTGGCTTAGCACGTGCTAGCTAAGGTGGTACACAAAGCAGCAGCTGCTGCTTAGCGCTGCCCATGTGGCCTAGACTGCTGCAGGGACCTGTGTAGTCAGCATGGAGTCTTCTCACCTCAGACACAGCCTTCATCCAGCCTCAGCTAAGGCGCTAGTGACTGTCCAGACATTGGGTCCAGCAGAGACTGAGGAGGGCCAGATGGCTTTGGAATGGAGTCAAGGCTTTGATGTTGTTACCACTAGCAATAGGTAATTGGAAGTGTTGGCTGTGTTCATTTAAGTTCCCAGAATTATCCAGGGAATCTGTGGCCTCTGCAGGGCTGAAATGCAAGCTTCTTGAGGGAAAGATCTGACTGCCAGCTGGTGGTGGTGGTTGGGCTGTCCAGCATCAAAGCATGGCTTAGGAAGGCTGTTGCTAGGCCCTGTGAACTCAGAGGAGTAGTCTAGGCCTTTAGATGCTCCTGCGTCCTCTAGTAAAGAAGACAGTCTTAGTGTAGTGACAAACACAACATACTGATACTTGAGTGTGGGATGGTCCAGGAGGCAGAGGCTCTCTAGTGCAGTCCTTGGCCAATGAAGAGAACTTGGTAGTTGTTAAGGCTTATGAATTGTGAATTCAAACCATAATTTTCATACTGTGCTTTTAAAGGGGACACTCTGACACCCTGTTAGCCTCAGTGCTCAAGGGAGGAGTGTATTGAGTACAGACTGTTAGGACTGAGCACCAGATGTGTCTGGATTGAGTTCTCTGCATGCCCAGAGCTCCTGGGCCTCCTGAAGTCGGAAAGGGGCTTCTGTCTGGTTGCAGCAAGTTTGAGAGCTCAGGTACCTGAAGGAAGAAAGCATATGAGGATTTGGTGGCCTTCAGAAGTGGAAGTTCCCTCAAAGTCAAGAAAACACACGAGGCTTTAAATAGAATGGGTACTGCCCACTAATTGGCAGACTGGGTGTACCCCTGTCTAGAACTCTGTTGGGACATATTTTGGGAGCTTCTAGATGAGTGCTGCACCCCAGCCCCTGAGGCTGTAGGGCCTGTAGGTACCCGCATGTTTCAGATGAAGACTAGCAGGGTGACCGTCTGCGTTCTCACAGGTAAAAGAAGATACAACATTAAGCTGTGGAAAACGTTCACAGACTGTTTTAACTGCTTACCGATAGCAGCCATCGTGGACGAGAAGATATTCTGCTGTCATGGAGGTATGTGGCTCCTTCACCCAGGCGGCCACCGCCTCTTCTGAAAAGTCAACTGGGCACGATGGCCCTGGCCAGGCCACTGTACCGTGGCTCCTTCACAGTGACATAGCCCGGTTGTGCGGGTCAGGTGTGAGGGAAGCAGGGCTTAGAATGCCGTTTAAATCCCAAATGAGCCCGAGTGGCGTCCCCTCAGCCTTGTGCTCGCCTGACCTGTGACCCGGCTCCTTCCAAGAGCTTTGCTTTGCTCCGTGGGTGCCATGTGTGAGGTGTAATAAAGAAATTGCAAAGGTATGGGGGCTTGGGGGTGAGATGCTGTCCAAACCCACATAGTGTATTGAGCTGTAGTCTACGCCATGCCATCATGCATTGGGTACATTGTCTGTTCAGTGACATTTGAGTCCAGAGGGAGCTGCCTCCCAGCTGAGCATTGTTGTCCCTGTGCCCGGCCACTGCACCTGGTGATGGTGGCGCCTGCTCTGCTCACCTTGCTGCCGTCTATTGGGACAAGTGTAGATGTGGTGGTTGGGTGTCGCAGGGCTCTGTTGAGGTGACTGTCTCTGCCCTGCACATCTGTCAACAGCAGTATAGTACATTTCCTGCATTGGCTTCCCCAACACCCCGTAAAAGCCCAGGTTTCTCTGCACAGGAGGAGTGCCCGCCCGGGGGTGCTCTTGCCTTCAGAGGGGGTGCTCTTGCCTTCAGGGGTTTCCTTTCTCATCGACTAGGTTTATCACCAGATCTTCAATCTATGGAGCAGATTCGGCGAATTATGAGACCAACTGATGTACCAGATCAAGGTCTTCTTTGTGATCTTTTGTGGTCTGACCCCGATAAAGATGTCTTAGGCTGGGGTGAAAATGACAGAGGCGTGTCCTTCACATTTGGTGCAGAAGTGGTTGCAAAATTTCTCCATAAGCATGATTTGGATCTTATATGTAGAGCCCATCAGGTATTGATTTTGAATTTTACATGTACACTTAGAGCATGTGTGTGAGCAGATTCTCCTTGTTGATTTTGGTGGGTAGGTATGGCTTGCCACACAGTGTGCCTCTGGGGGGAGCGGCAGGAGCCGAGCTCAGTGGGGAAGGAAACAGCGGCTTAGGCCCCGCCCCGCGCTCACACTGACACTGTCTCTCCACAGGTGGTTGAAGATGGGTATGAGTTTTTTGCAAAGAGGCAGTTAGTCACTCTGTTTTCTGCACCCAACTACTGTGGCGAGTTTGACAATGCAGGCGCCATGATGAGCGTAGACGAGACCCTCATGTGCTCCTTCCAGGTGAGACAGCCGCTCTGCTGACCTCCTGAAGAAAATACTAAAGCTCTTCCCCAGTGTTGACTTTAAGTGTAGTTGAAAAGTGGGTGAAAACAAGCGAAGTGTTACAGTATCACAGTCAGTGAGTGGAAGGAGTGGGGGTGGCCTTGAATTCACTTGTCTCTGCCTTCCAAGGGCCAACATGTACGACGTGTGCAATGATACCATCTCCTGTGTTGGCCTCTTCTCACATTTCTTTTATTCTTTTTCTTTTTTTTCTTTTTGCTTGTTTTTTTCGAGACAGGAGATTTCTCTGTATAGCCCTGGCTGTCCTGGAACTCACTCTGTAGACCAGGCTGGCCTTGAACTCAGAAATCTGCCTGCCTCTGCCTCTCGAGTGCAGGGATTAAAGGCTGGCCGCAGGTTCTCACACTTCCTCCCTACAGTGGGCTTGATCCATTTCAAGCTCACACAATTGTAAACGTTAGTGTAGCTGTGGAAGCCCGAGGCAGGCCTTAGTGCTCCACAGGCTGCAGACAGCAGTGCTTCCCACAGAGCTTCAAGGGTGTGGGAAAATCTAGGCCAGAGTTTGTCACTTTGCCCAGGCAGAAACTGTTTTTGCCAAATCCTGTATTCTGGCTGTGTGTGTATCCTGCCATATGTCCACCACAGTGCTTGCGAACCAGTTGGGTCTGTGTTGTTACAGAGGGGTTTTCAGAACTTTGGGGGTGGCTTGGGCAGCAGGACAGCTGGTCCAGGTGTGGCTCTTAAGGTTCTTGTCTCTTTCCTCTTCACAGATTTTAAAGCCTGCAGAGAAAAAGAAGCCCAACGCCACGAGACCTGTCACACCGCCACGGGGTATGATCACAAAGCAGGCAAAGAAATAGCTGTCACTTGACACTGCCTGGTTGGGACTTGTAACATAGCGTACATAACCTTCCTTTTTAAACTGTGACGTGCTGGTCAGCTTGCCCCGGTAGACCTGTCCTGTCGGGCCCTCCTCCGTTTCCGTTTCCATTTCCATTACTGCTGCCACTTGCTGGTTATAGCAGCAAGTGAAGCACTTCCTTCTCAAGAATGCCTTTTGTTTTGTTTTGTTTTTAACCTCCATTCCCATTGCGGACAACTCTGATGATGGTGTTAAGCTGTACACCCTGACAGTTTATCCTGTCCGAGGAGAAAGTGTACAATTGATCTTTTTTTTTAATTTAGTATAAATCATGAATAATGTAAATGCTTGTTTTCTTTAGGACAAAGAGAGCCCTAGGGTGCGTGAGTCTGTACATGTATTGTCATAAATGCATTCTGTTGATACAAACCACTGTGAACAATTTTTTTTTCAAGTTTGTTTGAAAGGGACTGCTTTCCCGCACTGTCTTGTCATGTACAAACTAGTGTCTGCAGTTGTGGCCGCGGGGCTGACCTGCCGCCCGCCCTGCCAGACTCTCTGAAGCACACCCCTCCCCCGCACACCTGACGACAATTAAAGCCATTCTCTTCCATGTCTGTGATTCCTTCCTAAAGCCAAAGTTTCTGTTGGACTGTATTGGCACGCCCTGGACATGAGGTGGCCAGGGCCCCGAGGCTGCGTGCACAGGCCGCCTCCGTGGGGACTCAAGCAGGTTATTTTAACTAGCAATAGTGGTATAGTGCTGGGTAAGCTCTTAATGATGGAAGTTAATGACACGTGTACAGTTCCCATATAGTCTATTCACTGAGTAATCTTTTTACAGTTGGATCAGGCCTGAACCCGTCCATTCAGAAAGCTTCAAATTATAGAAACAACACTGTCCTATACGAGTGACCGATAATGCTTTCTTTGGCTACATTCTTTATTCTGCGGTGACATTGAGGCTTATAAATCAAAAGGAACTAACTTGCCGTCCACCGGTTTATACAGAACTTACAGTATCTATGACTTTTTTAAACTACGACCTGTTAAATGAACCTGTTTCCACAGATGCCCGTGTACAATGCCATGTGCTGAGAATGATTTCAGACTTATTAAATGCAAGCTTGTTAACCTGTCCGTGTCTGTCTGTCTGTCAGCAGCGTCCCCACTGAGTCCGTTTCTGCCTTTCCATATGCAGTCAGTTTGGGAGGGGCCGGGCTCTTGGCTGTGTGGCTGGAGGGGGAGTATGGAGGGGCCGTCTCCCCCGGAGACCCCTTTCTTGCTGTCTTAGTCGATTAAAGCTGGTGATGAATTGAGAGGAAGCCACTTGCCATTCATAGACCTTCTGGGGAAAGGCCAGGTAAGAAGGCAGGTTTGCTGCTGAGGTTAGGCCCTGGTCGCTTGCGGAGGTCTCGCCTCGGACCCTGTGTGCTAGTAGAGGCCAAGATAGGATTTGGCCTGACTGCTGACCCACCGGCCGGCGCTCCCCTTCCAAGCTTGCTTCCCTCAGCCTGAACCTGAGGTGCTCTGAGCAGCCGAGTGGGTCAGAGGCCTGGACAGGCAACAGCCACAAGAGGTGGTTTAGCTTTCTGTCAGGACCATGAGCAGAGAAAATAACTTCAAGTTGATACAGGAGGGACACTGGAGGCCTTTGACTGTTTACCAGAGTCTTCCTCTAGCTGCTTGCACCCCTGTAACCTGGGGGGGGGGCATTTCTCTCAGGTTCTGGCTCCCCAGATAGGTGAGTGGCAGAGCCCCCATCCTGGCAAGTCAGTTGTGAGTGTACAGGCCCTGCTGAGTTACACCGACCCGGGCTCCTCTGAGCTCATTGTTTGTAGCAAGCTTCCTGACACCTGCATAAAAAGGCACAGAGCAGGGCACAGCGCCCCTAGGTAAAGTAAGGAATGTCAAAACCTGGAGAGACTGGTGTGAGACAGTGACGTTCTGTTCATATCCACAGTAAACATGCGAATGTACCATACATGTGTAGCACACACACACACTCCAAACAGCACACACCTATGGAACAGGTGAGATGGGGCCAGGGACAGTGCTCGTCCAGGAAGGAGGAAGCAGAGCCCCTGTTGCAGCTGGGGCCAGCCCAGGCAACGATACCTGCTGGTAGATCAGGGCAAGCCAGGCATGGAGGATTGTCGTGTTAGCCTGCGAGACGTGGGGTGGACTGTTGAGGGCCCGTGGGGTGGATTGGCGGGAAGAAGGCAAAGGCCAGGCTCCTGAAGATGGGAAGGGGTGTCTGGGGAGTGAGGGGTACACAGGACTGAGAATAGCAGGCCCCTTGCTCCTCACCCCTGCTCCCCGACAGGGTGGGGCACACAACTTCCTGTAGCTTAGGCTCCAAGGGTCCAGTGCCCTCTTGTGGCCTCTGGGATTCTACACGCAAGGCACATTTAATTTCTTTTAAAAAAACTATTTTTTATATTAAAATATTTTTTATATATGTGACATGTCTGAAGAGGGCATCGGATCTCATTACAGATGGTTGTGAGCCACCACGTGTTTGCTGGGAATTGGACTCAGGACCTCTTGAAGAGCAGCCTGTGCTTTTAACCTCTGGGCCATCTCTCCAGCCCCAGTTTTAAATTTTTTATTGAAAGAGAAGGCTCAGTTTGAGATGCCGGTGGCCTCGTCTCAGAAAATAGTTGAAATCCATTTTTTACCCACTGATGGACTAGCCAGATGGTTGGCTTGGTGACCTAGAGGAACTCAGCCGAACTCAGTTCTGCTTACCAGATGTGTGTGGTCTTGGTACACACCAGACTAGCTTTCTGCCTCGGGGCCAACAGAACAACTAGAATCTCCCCTGGTGGGATTAGCTCAACACTACCCATGGCTCCATACATAGCAAGCTCTCGAGTAGCATCAGCCAGAGAGACACCAAGGCACTGGGGTTGCTTTATAGACAGGAGACACAGCAAAGGGAGCTGGCCCTCGCAGGCCGCCTCTGCCGGAAGCTCAACTGGAAAGAATCCACCCTGTGTCTCTGGCCCATGCATGCTGGACCACAGCTTCCGGCATTCCAAGGATCTTCAAGTATAGGTAGGTGTTGTCCATGAGAGAATTTGATTTTTGTCAGTTTTGTAAAGTACAAAAGTTAGTGTGTTTGGTATTTTAAGTAAACAGTTTAATGATCAAAAGGCCAGGAGCTGCTGGGAAGATCCAGATGACGTCATGGCTGCACCAGTTGCGTGAGCCACCCACCAACTTGGTCCCCAGATCCCTTGTAACAAAATAGGGTGTGGGGGGCTGGAGAGATGGCTCAGTGGATAAGAGCACTGACTGCTCTTCCAAAGGTCCTGAGTTCAAATCCCAGTAACCACATGGAGGCTCACAACCATCCGTAATGAGATATGACGCCCTCTTCTGGAGTGTCTGAAAACAGTTACAGTCTCTACTAACATATAATAAATAAGATAGAAAATGGGGTGTGTGTGGGTGTTCTGTGCATGTAGCCCCAACACAAGGGAGGACAGATCCCAGCTAGCCTGGCCTAATTGTTATGTTTCAAGCTAAGCCATGCCAAAAAGGAAAAAAAAAATACTAAAAGCTGGGCATGGTGGCAAAGACAAACAGCACCTGAGTCCTCTGGTGCGCGCCCTCAGGACCACCTGTGCTTGTACGCAAACAAAAAAAAAGTTATGGACGTGAGCGTGTGAAAAAAACTTAATAAAGCTAGATAAATCCAAGAACCTTTATTTTGAGCTACATGAGATCTTGAGTTTTTTGGGTTTTTTTTTTTTTTTTTTTTTTTGGTTTTTTTTCGAGATAGGGTTTCTCTGTGTAGCCCTGGCTGTCCTGGAACTCACTCTGTAGACCAGGCTGGCTTCGAACTCAGAAATGCGCCTGCCTCTGCCTCCCAAGTGCTGGGATTACAGGCGTGCGCCACCACTGCCCGGCAGATCTTGAGAATTTAAAGATGGGGCTGAAGAGGGGGGGCTCACCAGTTAAAAGTACCACCCGTTCACAGTTGTAACTCCAGTTCCCGGGCATCCAATACTCTGCAAAACATCCACACAAGACATGTATGTTAAACCCACCCATACACATTAATTTAAAAATAATAAAGATGCATTTTTTATTCCCAACACTCAGGAGGCAGTTGAGCAGATCTCTGTGAGTTCTCAGTCCAGTAATATTTAGAAAATAGTGTGTGTGTGTGTGTGGTGTGTGTGTGCTCGCATGTGTGCGCACATGCACGCAAGTGTGTGTTTACTGTGGGTTCACAGGTAGTGTGTGGACGGTCAGGATAATCCACGTTGGTCTGGTCGCTGCTGCATACACGCATCATCCATCTTTAGGTGGGTTCTTAGGAGCCAAACTCGGGTCTCCAAGCTTGAAGAACAAGCCCTTCCTTCACTCGCTGAGCCAGTGGCCCTGGCTTTAACAGTCTACCAATGCAGCCCTGGCTAGCTTTGGAGCATGCTCTACACACACATCAAACTGGCTTCAGGCATGTGTTCCTCCTGACTGTGCCCGTGACACTGCTCCCGGGACAGGTACTATGCACTCAGCCAAGATGTAACGGGGAAGCATGTCCAGGTGCCATTTAAAAACACTTCCGCCTTTTCTCTCCCAGCCAATTAACTCGGTGGCAGATACTGTGTGCTCGGTGAGGCCTAGCCCACACACGCGGTTCAGGACTGGCCAGTGAGTGAAAGCCTAGTCATTATGTTCTTGGACAGCCTGGCGGCTTGGCCTTCCCTGTTAGTGCACTTATGTGGCGGGGACAGCAGCGGGGCTAGAGGGGCTCCATGAGGAGTCAGATTCTGAACCCGAGCCACTAGTCACTTGCTCCCAAGCATGGATTTCCCTCCTTCCCCTCACGGCACCACATAGCTTCTTTCTGGTGCCCGGCATCAACATTTGAGATTAAGAGAGCTGGAGTTGACAGCCTGTGGTTTTCACCCACCCCATCCCCATCCCCCAGTCAGAGGGGTTCACAGCTGTGCAGTGTGAAGATGCAGGCACCGTGGTCTGGGGTGGCTGGATGGAGTTGGGAGCCCAGCTTCGATGGGTTTCAGGTGTGTGTGTCCGTGTATCTTAACTATTATCTCCCATACATGTATACAAGGTGTATTTTGGTGTTTTGTGTTGGCATATTTTTTAATCTCTTTTACTGGGTTTTTTATACTTCTATCTCCCTTCCAACCCTTATTCCACCCTAATCCTTTCCAAACCCCCAATAGTAGATAGAAGAGAACGGAGGTTAGAGGGGAAAGGAGGCATAGGTCTCTTTAGATTCCGTCCTTCCGATTAGGGGTGATGAGTTCCTTGGGGCAAGCCCAATCTTCATCATCAGGGTATCTCTAACTTCTTATCTCTTTGCTCATGAACACTCAACAGACCTCAAAAACAGCAGCCAGGAGCAGAAGGGGGGAGCAGCCCCCTTCCAAACACCCCTCTCTGGACTCATATTCATCCCTTCTCCAGAGACCCCAAAATTCCAAACATAAACCATCTGCAGCTGGCAAAGATCACGCCCCCGCTGGTGCACGAGACAGATCATAATCACCTGCTGTGAAGTGGCCTCCCACTCCCTACACCTGGGATTAGAACAAAATCATCCACACAACAGGATGGCTTTTAAAGAAACCAGAATTCTCACTACGGTTTTGTGAATGTTGCGTTTTTACCTTTGAAGGTATTTTTAAGAAGATTCTTTTATTATTCCCAAGTATATGTACATGGGGTGGAATTGTGGGCACATGGGTGCAGGGGCTGCAGAGTCCAGAGGCATCCATCGCATCCTCTGAAGCTGGAGTTACAGGTGGTTGTGGACCACTCAACATGGACGCTGGGAACTGAACTCAGGTCCTCCGGGGGAGCAGTAAATGAGCCATGTCTCTAGTCCTCCCTCCTTTAAGATTTATTTGTTTATTTATTTATTTTGAGATAGGGCCTCACGTATTTCAGACTCTTTTGGTTTTTTGTTGTTTTTTTTTAAAAGATTTATTTATTATGTATATAATGTTCTGCCTGCAAATATGCCTGCAGGCCAGTAGAGGGCACCAGATCTCATTACAGATGGTTCTGTATGATTACTGTAGGATTACAGCAACCCATGTGGTTGCTGGGATTTGAACTCAGGGCCTTCAGAAGAGCAGTTGGTGCTCTTAACCGCTGAGCCATCTCTCCAGCCCCTTAAGATTTATTTCTATTATTTTGAAATTGTGGCTATAGGCCAGGCGTGGTGACACACACCTGTAATCCCAGCACTCTGGGAGGCAGAGGCAGGTGGATTTCTGAGTTCGAGGCCAGCCTGGTCTACAGAGTGAGTTCCAGGACAGCCAGGGCTACACAGAGAAACCCTGTCTCGAAAAAAACAAAGAAAAAAAAAAGAAAAAAAGAAAAGAAATTGTGACTATGTCTGTGTGGATATGTACAGATGCTAAGAGAGGCCAGAAGAAGACCCTGCAGCTGTAACTACAGACAGCTGTTTGCTGCCCCATGTGAAGCCCGGGATAGAACTCAGATCCCCAGTAAAAGACAGACAGAAGCACTATTAACCAGACATCTCTCTGACTCCTTGAAGGATCTTTTAAATTTATTTTTAAGGGTTTTTTTTGTTTTGGTTTTTTTGGGGTTTTTTTTTGTTTGTTTGTTTGTTTGGATATGTTTTTGGGGAGACAGGGTTTCTCTGTGTAGCCCTGGCTGTCCTGGAACTCACTCTGTAGACTAGGCTGGCCTCGAACTCAGAAATCTGCCTGTCTCTGCCTCCCAGAGTGCTGGGATTACAGGCTTATTTTTAAGTTTTTAGTTACTTGTTTTGAAACAGAGTTTATGTAACCCCGGCTGGCCTGAAATTCACAGTGTAGACCAGGCTGGCCTTGAACCAAGAGCGCTCCACCTGCCTCTGCTTTGCTGAGTGCTGGGACTAAAGGTGTGCACACCCACCACACCTGGTTAATTTTAAAAAAATTTCTTTTGTGTGTAAGTGTGTGTGTGTTTGCACATGTGCGTGTGCTCACATGCATGCATGTGCTTGTATGCACACATGTGTACAGGTACATAGAGGCCAGAAAAGAACAGGAGCTGTCCCTATCTGTTACCATTCACTTCTGCCTAGTCCTTTGAAGCAAGGTCTCTCTCTCCTTGAGCCCAGGGCTTGCACTGTCTTAGCCAAGCTAGAAACCAGCAAGTCTCAGTGATCCTCCTGCCTCCACCTCCCTCAAAAATGGGGTTACAGGCATGACTGAGATACCTCGCTTGTTCCAGGGGTGCTGGGATGTGAACTCCTGTCCTCATGACAGGGTAGCAAGCGTCATAACCACTGAGACATCTTTCAGCTTCTTTTTTTTAAAAAGATTTATTCATTCATTCATTTATTATATGTAAGTATACCGTAGCTGTCTTCAGGCACACCAGAAGAGGGTGTCAGATCTCTTTATGGATGGTTGTGAGCCAACATGGGGGTGCTGGGATTTGAACTCAGAACCTCTGGAAGAACAATTGGTGATCTTAACCACTGAGCCATCTCTCCAGTCCCATCTTTCAGCCTCTAGAACTAGTTTTTAGATCCATAATCTCGCTCAGGTCAATGTCACTTAAGCTGAGCTCAGTCTCAGCTTTGCGATTCTGTAGAATGGAGACCAGGGGCAGTAATCTGTATTCATAACTGCAGACGGCACTGGCCAAAGGGAGGAGCACTTCAAACAGGACCAACCTAAGGCTCATATTTAAAATGAATAAAACACGGGCTCCCACCCATCATGGCTAAGGATGGAAGCCACTGTTGTCAGAGAAATACAAGCGTCCACTGGAGGCCATGAGTGCAGGTTAAGCAGTGTTTATCAGAGGTTAGCCCACCCGACTGCGTGATGTTTTATGATATATATGGTAACTGTATATCTATCTATATGTCTATATACTGTATTGTTTGTATTTGGAGTAGTTTTGGTTGGTTGGTTTAGTTTGATTTGACTTTTCTTTGGTTGGTTAGTTGCTTAGCTTTGGTTTTTTTGGGACAGGGTCTCACTATGTAGACCAGGCTAGCCTCAAACCCACCTGCCTCTGTCTCCAAGTACAAAAAAAGTAAAGGTGTGTGCCGCCATGCCCAGCTGTGCTATGTTTTGTGTCTTTTTGCAGGTTCTTTTTAAAAAAGACTTATTTATCTTATGTATGTGAGTACACTGTAGCTGTCTTCAGACACACCAGAAGAGGGCAGCAGATCCCATGACAGATGGTTGTGAGCCACCGCGTAGTTGCTGGGAATTGAACTCAGGATGTCTGGAAGAGCAGTCAGTGCTTTTAACCACTGAGCCATCGCTCCAGCCTCCTTTCTGCTGCTTCTTAATCTAGAGTACAGTAACACCTGTATGCCCACCCACCCGTGTGGAGTTAGAGACAAAACCTAAGGACCCCTGACCTCAGAGCCCCAGGTGACCTGCTCAGTTATACACTCCTCTCCCCTTTCTAGAGTTCTCCTCTACCTTAAGTTTCAAATTGTTTCTTCTTTTTTAATTGTGTGTTGGTGTCTAACCAACATGTTAATTTATTACCAATCTTTGTGTTCTCTACAAAGAGTTATACTCTGTATTCTCTGAGAGGTTTTCTTTAACAATTATTTCTTTAAGGGTTTTTCCATGTCACTTACAACTCTTAAAAAGTTGTGTTTATAAAGCTGGAGAGATAGCCCAGGGGTTAGAGCACCGACTGCTCTTCCAGAGGTCTTGAGTTCAAATTCCAGCAACCACAGGGTGGCTCACAACCATCTGTAATGGGGTCTGATGCCCTCTTCTGGTATGTCTGAAGGCAGCTATAATTGTACTCATATACATAAAATAAATAAATTTTTTTAAAAAAAAAGTTGTGTTAGGGACTGGAGAGATGGCTCAGCACTGGCTGCTCTTCCAGAGGACCCGGGTTCAGTTCCCAGCATCAGCGTGGCGGCTCACAACAGTCTCTAGCTCCTGTTCTAGGGGATCCGACACCTTCACACAGACAAGCATGCAGGCAAAACACCAATGCTCATTTTAAAAAAATGTGTTTATTTCAAAGTCTACAGAATAACATCAAATGGCTGGGTCTTTTTTTGTTTTGTTTTGCTTGTTTTTGCTTCCAGAATGAGAGCAGTACTCAGCTAAGCAGCACTCACTGACTTAAGCAGCCTTAGCACTGACTACAGACAGCCGGACAGACAGACAGACATGTCCATCTGACACCCACCTGTGCCACACACTGGCTGCCACACATTGCCGGGTGCTGGGTTCGTGTGTGTCAGAATCACTATCAGGACAGGACCGTCTAAAGGGTCACGCTAATGTCTGAGCAGAACACAGGAGACAATACTCTCGGGCCCAAGAGATGGCGTCCTGGTTAGTGGACCAGCTGCTGTTTCAGAGGACTCAGGTTCGATTCTCAGCACCTACCTGGGACTAGCTCACAACCCTCTGGGACCCCAATTCCAGGAGAGGCAGAGACTTTGGCTGGCTTTCTAGGGCACCTGATTTCCACGCACATAGCCAAGGACCAACACACAAGGCCAAAATGCATAAAAGTGAATCTTGAAAACCCCACCTGCCTTGCGGTTTGCGGGTTCTGCTTACAAGGAGCGAACGGTGTGGTGTGGAGCTGCTGCGGCCACAAGGTCACTGCCTCTCAGGCCTGTGTTCACCTTCTTCTATGGTGTGCCTTCCAATCGGGGTCTTGCTAGCAGCAGGCTGACACATCCTCCTGGATGCAGTTTGCCATCCTCCTGTTTCCCTCTCCTGAGGGCTGGCTTTGCAGCGGGAACCAACAGGCCCGACTTCTGCACTTCCTGCCCGGTGAGCCCTGGAGGCGGCGATCTCCCGTGGAGGTGGCGATCTCCCGTGGTGACTCCAGCTGTGCATGCATCTGTGCTCTTTCCTCTGTCAGCCTTTTTATGGCCTTGAGAATCCACCCCTCCCCCTCTCTCCTGGCAGGGCCACAGCATGCGGGGGCTGCCTGGGATGCCCTACTTAGCTGTGGGGCTATCCTCAGGCAGATAGCGCCCTCCGGGGAGGCCACCAGGAGGTGCAGCCTCGGTTGCACCAGGGAGCTGGGTTTCCTTTGTCACAGGCCTGGGCAGTCTCGGCCACATCTCTCTCTTTTTCCTCTTCTTCAGCGAAGGTGGTCTAGAGTCAGTGAACTTCTCAGCGACAGACATGACTCAAGCTCTGGGCGCTCCAGACTTCCTCTCTGGAGTTTACCAAAGATGGCGTGGGAGGAACTGCTCCGAACTCCAGCTCCCTTTGCCTGCGGTCAGGGGTTCCTCTGCAGCTAGCAATCTTGTGAAGATGTGTTTTTCTTTCAACATCATTTTCCTTTCCTTTTTTGGGGGGAGGGAGTGTTTCGAGACAGGGTTTCTCTGTGGAGCCCTGGCTGTTCTGGAGCTCACTCTGTAGACCAGGCTGGCCTCGAACTCAGAAATCCACCTGCCTCTGCCTCCCACGTGCTGGGATTAAAGGTGTGCGCCACCACTGCCCAGCTTGATGTTAAATTCTTTTTTTTTTTTAAAGAATTATTTATTTTATATATGCAAGTACACTGTTACTGTCTTCAGACACACCAGACGGGGGCAACAGATTCCATTATAGATGGTTGTGAGCCACCATGTGGTTGCTGGGAATTGAACTCAGGACCTCTGTAAGAGCAATCAGTGCTCTTAACCACTGAGCCATCTTTCCAGCCCGATGTTAAATTCTTTATGACTGTTTTTATTGACTGCCCAGAAATTTTTAAAGGTTTAATTAGTGTGTTTGTGTGTGTGTGTGTGTGTTCATGTGTGCACTCTCACGCACACCACAAAATGCATTTTGGAGGTCAGAGGACAACTTGCAGAAGTCTGTTCTCTTCTTCTGCCACGTGGGTCCCAGGGATCAAACTCAGGTCATCAGGCTTGGCGGCAGGCACCTTCACCGGCTGAGCCCTTTCGCTGGCCCTCTTTTTCACCATATCCCCAGCTGCTTCCTGGGGCCGCCTACAGCATTCAGCAATGTCGTAATCGGGGCTTACGGACTCTGCGTCTTCCGGAGACATGCCTTCAGTCACTTCTGGATCTCTCCAGTCCTAACGCCACAGAAGGGTCTGGAGCAAGCAGAAGGTTCCAGAGCCTCCAATTTGTTGTGGAATTAACCTGTAAATCTATTACATCAGCTGCATCTGGGCTTGCTTTATTTATTTATTTATTTATTATTTATTTATTTATTTATTTATAGTATGGCTTTGGGGTGGCTGGAGAGATGGCTCAGTGGCTAAGAGCACTGGCTACTCTTACAGGTGATTCAGGTTCGATTTCCAGCACCCACATGGCAGCTCATAACTCTCTGTAACTTCAGTTCCAGGGTTCAAGTTCCGGTCTAGGTGTCCTCTTCTGGTTCCCATGGACACTGCCCCCCACGGCACACAGACAGACAGACAGACAAAACACACGCATGAAATAAAACCAAGTCTTTAAAAACATGGCCTTTGAGCTGGGTGTGTGGAGCATGCCTGTAATCCCAGCACTTGGGAGGCAGAGGCAGGTGGATCTCTGAGTTCGAGGCCAGCCTGGTCTACAGAGTGAGTTCCAGGACAGCCAGGGCTACACAGAGAAACCCTGTCTTGGGAAAAAAGAAAATAGAGAAGTGTGGATCTTGGAGAACAATAGGGAAAAAGAGCAGGTCCGACGTAGTACTGAGAGAACTGAGAGGTTTCCCCAGGATTCATGCATCAACAGACCCCAGCCCCACCTCCTGCCTCCAGGATGCGCCGGAGCCAAACTGGAGGGCACAGCCTGAAACTGCCAGACAGAGTGACAGGGGACCCCCTAAAGCCCAGCCTGGGGACCTGCCAGCTGTGGCTGTTCACCTAGAATAACCATTTAAGTAGCCACCGTCTCCTGGGACCTCGTACTCAAGCATCGGGGAAATTGTCCTGACTTTTAGTTTTGTTGTTGTTATTATTATTATTATTATTATTAATGTAATATCCTGCTCACTGCTCTCCTCCTAGTCATGTTCTGGCTTTTTAATTATTTTCCTACAGTAGATTATATTCCTAACGTCATTATTTTTTTTCCCTGAAGGCATAAGGGGGGGACACACCAATCAAAGATCTTGAAGCCTGAACCTTCCTTCCTGAGACAGCTTGCCATTTCGGTATGTTTATAAGGAGAAAGGTTGATTCTTTTTTTTTTTTCTTCATATAATTTTTTACACACTTAGACATGTAAAATGTTTTTTTGTTTTTTGTTTTTTTTTTTTTTACATTCACCTATTTTTGGGAGGAGACACATCTCCACAGCACATTGTGGGGGTCAGGGTATAACATGGAAGAATCAGTTCTCGTCTTCTGCCATATCAGGCCCTGGGGCCAAACTCAGATCTCTCAGCTTTGACAGCCAGTGCCATAAGCAACTGAGTCAACCTGCTCATTTATATGCTCGACTCCAGTGTCTAACCCTACACTGACTATTAAATCACCCGGTCATTCCACACTGCCTGTACATATTGCTACTTTAACAACTGGTCAGTATTCCTTAGTAGGACTAGTTAGCACACCCAAGTCCAGGCGCTCACCACACAGGCCACTAACCAAGGCAGGAAAGAGGTGGTATGAGGAGGCAAGAAGGTCCTGTGCAAACCCATGGGTGGTGACACTTCAGACGGCAGCCAGGTGTCGGCCCAGCAGGCCGGCCAGGTGGGGCATCTTTGATCTTAATTACTTTGTCAGGAGGATACCCATGGCCCCCGCAGATCCCAAGAACATTATTTCTTCAAGCCTTTCCTTGTGGCTGATTTTCTTGTCCATGTCCAGTTCCCGACACATGAAATGTTGGTCCAGTTGAGGGGGGGCAGCTGCTCCTGGTCCCTCTTATTAACAGTGATAAAAGGTCGCACGCTTCCTTGGCTTGGTTTGGATGACAAGGGTGAGGTGAGGTTAGTTGGGGTCAGCAAGAGGTCAGGTCTCCACGCTCAGTTTCAGCAGTGCCCCATTTTGATTGCTTCAGCATTCTCTGTGGATGGCCTGTCAGCGATCAGCGACTTGGATGTTAACGTCCTGACTGGCACTCAGCCAAACCCGTGCTAAATTCAAGGTTGCTTCGTGGCTAGGGTCCGTGGTCTGGGATTTGATGTACTTTTTAAACGTTCATCTTTCCTTTCCTTTTTCAAGATTTACTATTTCTGCTTTATATGTCTGGGTCTTTTGCCTGCATGCATGTCTGCGCACCACGTGTGTGCCTGATGCTCAAGGAGGCAGGAAGACGGCATCAGATCCTCTGGAACTGGAGTTGCAAGTGCTCGTGAGCCGCTGTGTGGGTGCTGGGGAATGAACCTGCGTCCTCTGGAAAGAGCCCTCAGTGCTCTTACCCTGTGAGCCGCCTTTCGGAGCAGCGCCTTCTGCCTCAGAGCAGCACCTTCTGCGCCCACGGCCTTGGAGGTTCTTTCTCATTTGTTTTTAAAACTGGGTCTCACTGTGTAGCCCTGGCTGTCCTAGAAGTCACTGTGTAGACCAGGCTGGCCTCAAACTCACAAGAGATCCACCTGCCTCTACCTCCTGAGTGCTGGGATTAAAGGCATGCGTCACCACACCAGGCTTTTCCCTTTGATTGAAACTGGAGAGTTTTGGAAACCGGTCAACTTCCCAAGAGGTATTCCGGGTATTCTGAAGCTTCTTGCAGAAGAGCCTCAGATAGCCGGGCGGTGGCGAAGCACGCCTGTAATTCCAGCACTCTGGGAGGCAGAGGCAGGTGGATCTCTGAGTTTGAGGCCAGCCTGGTCTACAGAGTGAGTTCCAGGACAGCCAGAGCTACACAGAGAAACCCTGTCTCGAAAAAAACCAAAAAAAAAAAAAAAAAAAAAAAATCCAACAAAAAAACAAACAAACAAAGAAGAGCCTCAGGTGACATGAGAATTGTCCCCCAAGGTCAGTCAGAGTGAGAGCTGGACTCACACGTTCCCATTTCCCCTGAGCTGCCGAGGTAACCTGTTCTCACACTCAGATGCCCAGGCCGGAAGTCGGGATGCTGGCCTCCTGGCTTGTCCTGGTTGTGCCCGGTTGTCTCCCTGTGTACACGACTAGAGGCTAGGATCAGTCCTGTGACCTGCTGGCACAGCCTCGTTCACAATGGAGCCCGAGCCACAAGGCCAGCGACACTGCCCTGCCACAGGGTGGAAAGGAAACCCAGAGGGTGTCTGGACCGTCCTGGGACAAGCGAGGAGTGGGAGCATAGGCCTCTTTCTAGCAGGTGTGGTTTGTGTCAGGGTGTCAAGCCCAACGTCGTAGCGATTGACGAAGACAATCTCAACCCAAGGAAAATTACAGAACGCATAGAACAGAAATGGCGGGACCCTGATCACACTATACCTGAAGCTGTCCACGCCAGGGCTATAGTAAAGAACACATTCTCTTGGTAGACAGGTCATCTGCCATCAAACTTTGTTTTTGAGTTTACAACACGAACCAGTTTCTTTGTATCTTACAGCCTCTCACAGAATGGTTAGGAACTGCTGTCAAAGGTGAAGTGTCGGTCCCTCAGACACCCCTCCTCAGGCAACTCCAGGAGAGCTGCCCCAGACACAGAGCCCAGCCAGCCCTCAGTTGGCAGAACAGGTCCTGAGAGGAGGCTGCCACTCCAGATGCCCTCGTGCGGCCGGAATTAACCAGCAGAGGCTGCATGCCCTCCCCTCCCCCATCCCAAACATCTTGGGGGTAATGGCAGGCACGCAGGCCATACAGCCCCCACTGTGTAGAAATGGTGTCACTGGCCAGAGCCCAAGGGACAGTAAGGGACAACCAGGGCTATGTCCTTTGAGGGACAGCCCTAGGGCTTTTAGCTGGCTTCTGAGGCCCCCACCCCTACCCCCGGACTGGTACCCTGAGCCCATCTCAGTGTCCCTCATGCTCCTAGGCTTAAGAGACACTTTGGTCTCCACTTTACTGAAGCAGGAAGGCAGAGTCGGGGCAATGAAATGAAAATAAAACAATCTGCTTGCTTAGCACGCAGCAGGCACTCAACAGGTGCTCCGTGGATGGATGGATGCTACATCCTGAGGAGGCGTTTGTCACAGGAGTACATAGAGCTCTGCTTCCCTCTGGAGTGTTGGCACTGCCCCTCTGGGCCAGGCAGAGGCAGGTGAGTGGGTGGGGGTGACCCTGAGCTCTGGAAGAGGTGGGTGGGTGTGGGGTGTGTGTGTGTGTGTGTGGGGGGTCTCTTCTTGGGAGGGGCCGGCTCCACGTGGAGAGATGCCTCAGAGCGGGTGGCTGCCAGGCTAGGCCCAGCAAAGAGGGGACCCACGGTGGGTCAGTGAGGGGTCTTCAACCCTGTCGACTCCAGAATAAAGTGCTCTGTCCGGAGCCTGCTGGCAAGGACATGGGTGTCTACAGTGTAGGTCGTCACTGTGCTGAACCCTGGGATTTATTTAATAAGTGCACCTTGGCACTGTGTTGGGGCCTGAGGAAGGGAGCCCCAGAAACTGAGGGGCCTGTGGGGACAAGCTGTGGGTGACAGAGTAGGTTCTGCTTCCTACACCCTGGCACCGTCCCATCATGCAACTCTGAGCCACTCGGGCCACCTCGGCAAGCAAGTGGGGAGACAGGGTTGCAGCAGGCATTGGGTCTCCTGAGGGAGGAGGGCTGGAGGCTAGTCCTGCCCTGGAGATGCCTCCTCAGAAAACTAATGCCAAGCCGGGCAGTGGTGGCGCATACCTGTAATCCCAGCACTCTGGGAGGCAGAGGCAGGCAGATTTCTGAGTTCAAGGCCAGCCTGGTCTACAGAGTGACTTCCAGGACAGCCAGGGCTACACAGAGAACCCATCTTGAAAAAACCAAATCCAAAAAAAAAAAAAGAAGAAGAAGAAGAAGAAAGAAAGAAAGAAAGAAAGAAAGAAAGAAAGAAAGAAAGAAAGAAAGAAAGAAAGAAAGAAAAGGAAAAAGAAAACTAATGGCAGAGCTCTCAACAGCTCAGCGGCATCACCAGTCCTGTGTCTATCTCAGCCGGAAGGGAGGACAGCCAAACCATTGTGTTGTTGTTGTAGTAGCCCAGGCTAGCCCCAAGCTTTCTCTATCTTGAGCAGTTTCACTAAATAAGACTCATCGTGGATGCGAACGTTCCACCAAAGAGACCGGAAAGGGGGACGGCAGAGCCACAGCCAATGCAGGTCTAAGCGTGGCTGGATTGGGCAGCCTCAGCCAACCGCAGGGAGGCAACTGCCAGGCCTTGTAGAAGAGTGACTGAGCCCCTCTCAGCCCCCAGGCCTTGGAAACAGGAGCAGGGTCATTCACAGAGGCAGAAGGATAGCCTGCCACAGAGCAAGGGTAGCCTGCTCTATCCTGACTCAGAACAACCAGGCAGGGACCTGGTGGCATGACTCAGGGAACCTGGGGCCTCTGCCTCTGCGTGGGCCGTCTGCCCAGCCCTGTCAGGAAGACCCCAGGGAGGCTCAGGACATGGCCTGTCCTGGCTTCCGGAGCCCTGTGTGTCCTTGGCCTTTCCTTGTCTCTCTGCCTCCTCTCTGCCCGCAGGCTCCCCTTCCCCCCCCACCCCCCCAGGCTCAGCCTGGGGATGAGCGCCCAGTCCATGTCTGCCAGGCCAACCGTGCACCAAGGATGCTCACGCACCTCAGCCCAGCTGCAGACTCAGACCCACTGCCCGGGCGGGACGCAGTAGCCCTTGGGAGGTAGAGGCAGGAGGATGGAGAGTTCAAGGGCATCCTTAGGAAATTGAGGCCAGCCTGGGTTACATGAGGTTATGTCTCCATAACAGCAATAAAAGGAGCTGGGGTATATAGTTCAGCTGGCAGAGATGCTGGCCATGAAAACCTGTGGACCCGAGTTCAGTCCCCAGTGGTGATATAAGAGAATCCAGGTGCCGTAGGGCATGTTTGTGATCTCAGCTCTGGGGAGGCAGAAACATGCAGGTGCCCAGGCCTCGTTAGCCAGGCTGCCTTGCGTCACTGGGAGATCCAGGCCCGTGGGAGACCCTTTCATAAAAGACAATATGGAGGACTCCTGGGCAACACCCAAGGTTGACCTCTGGCCTCCGCGCGCACACATGTGCACACACACACACACACACACACACACATACACACACACTACCTGCCCGACTTCTGCCCATTGACTGTTCAGATCACATGATTGCACACAGAACCTCACAGACCCTCCTGACTCCCCATGGTCAGGGGTAGCACTGGCAATCACAGTGCCCTCCATACCCAGCCCCCAGATGTCACCCAATTGCTCCCTCCACACCCGTTCCTTCCTATCTCCCCACAGCTCATTGCTGACTGACCTGCACTTGGGATTTCCCCTCCCAATTATCCGCCCCAGCTCCAACCCAACAAGCAGAGCCAGGGTTGGTTATTCTGTTTATAATTTAAAATTTGTATCTATAATTATTTGTGGACGTGTGTGACGGGCATGTGTATGTGGGTGGGCCTCAGCATGTGGGTGGAAGTTAGAGGGTAATTTGTAGGAGAGTGGTTGTTCTGGGGTTTGAACTCAGATCATCAGGCTTGGCAGCAAGCCCCTTTACCCACTGAGCTTCAGGAGGAGGGAGGGGAGGACCACTACACGTGGACAGTGGTGGATTCTCACACAAGCTGGGGCAGAAGCGTGAAGGATGCGGTGGGGGGTGGGGTGAAGGGGGAACAACCCGACAGGGACTTCCTCGTACTTGGGAATAAGCCAGCGTACGTCCAACCACACAACTCAGAAGGGCTTTTCTGCAAACTGAGGCTTCTTTTCAGAGCAATGCTTTTCTCTCAGTGTACAAGGTTACCTTGAAATGCGATCCTGAATTAATTTTTTTGAGCTGTTCTGTCTTGCCAATTAGGGGATGGCCTCACCCTTCCACAAACTAGAGTGGGAGTTCTATGGGACAGAAGTTGCTCAATCAAAGGCCCAGGCATCTGTCTGCCGTGTCTGTGGGATTCCCCAGCTCTGGATTCACGATGACTTCAGATGATAGCTTTTCAGTCTTTGAACTTCCTTGTTTCTTGCCAGGATCTTATACAGTGTTTAAAGTAGCGGTGGTCACAGGCTTTCAACACCAGTTACTAATTTATATGGTGTCCTCGGTTCATCTTTGTTTCTGTCACAAACACCCTGACAAAAAGCTCACAATTCCCGTTAGAGTCCATTATTATAATGAGGACATCAAGGCAGGAACTTAAAGCCCATGTCCACAGTCAAGGACAGAGAGAGAATAACTCGTGATTCCTGCTTAGAGAGCCTTTTCCTCTCTCAGACAGCACAGAGGCCTGCCTAGGGAATGATGCCGCCCACAGTGGGCTGGGTCTTAAGACAATGCCTACAGGTCAACCCACCGTCGCCAGTCCTTCACTGAGACCCTCTTCCCAAGTGATTCCAGGCTGTGTCAAGTTGAAAACTAAACGGAACAGGTACATAGAGCAGAGAGTTAGCCAGACAGCCAGAGCTTGAGGATTAGTAGCTGAAGCCACATCTTGTCTTATATTGTTTGTAACTTGTGACAGGATGCACTGCTGATGTCAGCCCACAGCTTTGAGGTGGTTCACTAGATGGAGGGACTCCCGTTCCTTCTCCCTAGCCTTCCTCACCCTACAGACACGAGGAGGAACCGTCTCACCCTGTCTAGCTGGCTCCGAGAGAGGAGAGTTTTGATTTTTTTGCGTGTGCCTGTGCACTGACCTATATGTGCACTCATGCATGCAACTGTCTGAGGAGGCCAGAAGAGGGCGTCAGAGGCCTGGTTGGTGTAAGCTGCCATGTGGGTGCTGGGAACCAAACTTGGAATTTTTTTTTTTTTTTTTTTTTTTTTTTAGTTTTTCAAGACAGGGTTTCTCTGTGTAGCCCTGGCTGTCCTGGAACTCACCCTGTAGACCAGGCTGGCCTCGAACTCAGAAATCCACCTGCCTCTGCCTCCCAAGCGCTAGACTTAAAGGCCTGTGCCACCACCGCCCCGCCCAAACTTGGGTCTTTTGCCAGAGCAGTGAGTGATCTAACCGTTGAGCCATCTCTCAGCCCCGAGAGATAAGTTTTTGATGAAACACAAGAAGGCTGACGTTCAAAATGCAGCAGGTGATACCTTAGGGACTTTCATGAGGCTATTATACCAAAGCACTTGTGAGGAGTCCCGCCACCATACAACCTAGCTAGTGCCCGGCACGGAGGAGAGGCGAGGCGGTACAAACCAGTGGACCAGAGACAGTGCCACACAGCATCCCAGAACCTGTGGAGATGCAGCCTTACGCACGCACAAAGGGGGCTGGGCCCTGAGCATCTGGAAGGGAGGCTAGCCCACAAGTCTCCACTTACAAGGAGACAAGTGTTACAGATGACCTGCTTAATCAGGCCGAACTGAAGCTGAAGTCATTGAACTTTAAGGAAGCCGGCTTTTAGGGGTTCACACACAGCAGTCACGAAGGACTGGCATTCTGAAGAATCTCAAGTATGGCTCCCTTTACACGGAGCAGGGCTTCTGGGCTGCAGTGAGTCAGAATAGGTATGCTAGGATGCCCACTCCTTCCCTGCATGTCCCTTACACACACACACACACACACACACACACACACATGTCTCTCAGTGACCCTCCTGAGTTTCTCTCCCCAGCCCAGAGAGCATGGGTCCAGTCATTCCTTCACCAGCTCATGATACATTTCTTCTGCCCGTCCTTTCTTGGGAACATGGCAAGTAAAAAGTTTCTCTTTAAGCTGCTCTATCCGTTGGGCCCATGAATCCAGCTAGGGAGTGCATCTCCTCCAGTAAGCTTTGCAAGAGGGAGGGAGGAGGAGGTGCTTGGGGGAGGTGGCCGGGTGGGGGTTGGGTAGGATGGGGGGAGTGGAAGAGAGTTCTAACCCTGTGCATATTCCCGGGTCTTTGTCATTTGAGAGCCGCTTCAGAGTTGGCCTTGTGGTGTGGGAGCACACTAGTGCCTCCCTAGGCCTCTGAGTTTGCAGCATAAGTTAGGGCAGCTGTAGAAACTCCCGCCACACCACACCCCCAAACACATGGGCCCGCCCCCTGGGCTCTTCGGAGCAGGGGTGTGCCTGAGTCTCTGTCCTGGGAGAGCAGAGCTGAGCCGCTAGCTGCCAGGTACCGGGCATGGGGCTGGGGGTGGGGGGTGGGGAGGCCAGAGCGAGCGCCTCTCTTCCCTCCAACTTCAGTGGTCTCTCGAGCTGAGGGCAGCCACGATCTGCTCCCCGCCCCTGCACACTCGCCAGCTGCGGGGCCTGGGAGGGAGGAAGAAAGCCCTGGCCACCCTCCATCCTCGTGATTCCCCGCTGCTCCTTTGTCCGTTCTGGCGTGCGGGGAGGGGAGGACCAGGCCAGGGGGCACCGCGGGGTGACCAAGGCCCTGGCTGCTTCTTGAACTGTGACTGCCCACCCCGCTATCCTCCCCGGGGAATTGGGCATTGACAAGCACCTCCCCTCCTGGTGGGTGTTACCTGGATCCCCAGCCATGGCTCTGCCACACCCAGCATCCGTGCGACTTGTGGAGAAGTAACAGTGTCCCCCTCCTCCAGGTGAAGAGAGTCAGCTGCGCGAAGGAGGCAGAGGTGAACTACTAGCAGGTGGGTGTGAAGACCTAGCCCTGTTCCCCATCCCAGAGCCCCACAGCCACAGCCACCGGGAGAGACAGCAGGGGATGCAGGGAGTGCTGGCCTCCTACGAGCAGGACCTAAGAAGGACCCAGCAAGAAGAAACCCAGTTTAGCGGAGTCTTCTGGAAACCATTGGAACCCCTATCTGTGGGTTCAGGGGTACCAAGGAATAAGAATGGTGGATGGGTTGGGCCCCGCTATTCTATACTGTAAGACTGAGAAGCAGCGTGCATTTCTGCCCTTCAGAAGCCCCCACCCTTTCCCAGCACCTAGGCCTGCAGTGTGCCCACCCTGCTCTAAGTCCACGTGCCTTAGCTGTGGGAATCTGCCTCCATGTCCTCTGCCCTGTGGCATTCTGAATGGCACCTACTACCTCCCAGGAATACTGAGGTGATCGGGGGACGCCTACCGATCCTTCTGCCCGCCCCCTCCCCGGTCCTAGCACAGGGTGACTGGAGAGTGTGTTCCTCTCTGCTCAGCCTTGCCCCTCTGAGGGCATTTCTGCTGCTCTGTCATTTCGTAGCAGGTTGGCGGGGATGCTCTGAGGTTTGCAATATTTCCTGACTGCCCACCAGCAGCTTGAGGTCTCTTGAGTAAGGCCATGGTTGGGGAAAGCAGCTTCTGCTTCCAAGACTCCCCTGGCAGAAAGGCTGCTCAAGGCAGGGTTTTGAAAATCTCTAGGCTGACTCTTACCCAATGCCAGAGCTGCTGGGCTGCCCACAGCCCTTCCATGGCCGGGTTTGGCAAGAAGGAAGAAGCCCGGACTGTGTCCCTAGACTTCCTTGCCCAGCTCTCCCGCCTGTAGCTTGTGTCTTCATCCTTCCTTCCCAGCTCCCACTCCATCTAGACCAGTCACAAGTCCTGGCCTACAGAGCTCTCGGGTCTGGATGCTGTGTCACCATGACTACACCCAAGCCCAGAGCCCCATCCTCTTTGGTTCTCCCCATCAAGCTCCTGCTTTCACTCTTGACTCTGAACTTCTCAGTATTTCACACAAGCTGAGAGCCCTGCTAGACCTCCCCCAACCTGATAATAATAATAATAATAATAATTATTATTATTATTATTTCTTCTTCTTCTTCTTTTTCTTCTTCTTTTTCTTCTTCTTCTTTTTCTTTCTTCTCCTCCTCCTTCTTCTTCTTCTTTTTCTTCTTCTTTTTCTTCTTCTTCTTCTTCTTTTTCTTCTCCTCCTTCTTCTCCTTCTTCTCCTCCTTCTTCTCCTTCTTCTCCTCCTTCTCCTCCTTCTTTTTTTTTTTGGATTTGGTTTTTTTCGAGACAGGGTTTCTCTGTATTGCCCTGGCTGTCCTGGAACTCACTCTGTAGACCAGGCTGGCCTCGAACTCAGAAATCTGCCTCCTCTGCCTCTGCCTCCCAAGTGCTGGGATTACAGGCGTGCGCCACCACCGCCCGGCCTCCTTCTGTTTTTGAGATAGGTTTTATCTATGTAGTCTTGGCTGTCCTGGAATTCACTCTGTAGACCAGGCTAGCCTTGGTCTCACAGAGATTGCCTCCCTGTGCCTCCCGAGTAGTTCTGGGATTAAAGCTGTGCACCACAATTATATTCTTAATTCACATCTCCTGCCCTGCTCCTGTCGTCGCTCTGCCCACTCCCTAGCTTTCCGCCTTGCTCTGTTCTGCGTTTCCCCACCAGGCAGAGTGTGGCCTCGGCCCCGTGGGCTGTGCTTCCGGTGTCTGTCATCTCCAGGCTTCTTCCCTTTTGCTGTCCCTGAACCCAGCACAGTGCACAGCATGGAGGAAAGGCACAGCCAGCTCTGGCTCTGCTGCTTGCAAAGCGAGCGCAGGCCTGGGTCACACTTATCAGTTCTGCTTGCTCAACAGTCTGCTTTCTCCACTGCTGCCCTGCAGACCCCAGCATGCCCTTCCTCCCTGATTGCGTGGCCTTCAGCTTCTCCCGTTCGGGTATTGGGGCGTTGGTGACAGCGTCCTCTGTGCTGCCCACACTGCTGCCACGCAGTCGCAGTCGCAGTCGCAGTCGCTAGGGAGCTCTGGGAAGGTTTCTGGAATGGTGTGGTCAGGGCAAGGATGTAGCCAGCTGTTTGGAAGCCCCTGTCACCAGATAGCTGACTGACTAGGTCACGTCTCTCTAGCCACTGTGAGGTTTCTCCATAGCCACCCAGGCAGTGGGCTTTACCATTTTTATTCGTTGGGTTAGTTTACTGGGGAAGGCGTGAGAATCCCCCTGCCTGTCCTCAGTTGATCAAGCCAATGTTTTTCTGTACATGAGTTAGTTTCTGCTTTGAAAACAAAAGGAATATCAAGGAATCTTTGACACGTGTGTCTGTAGGTTGGTAGATTGTTTAATTGCAGTGTGTGTGTGTGTGTGTGTGTGTGTGTGTGTGTGTGTCACAGTGTGCTTGCGGAGGTCAGAAGACAGCTTGCCAGAGCCAATTTTCTCCTTCTGCCATGTGGGTCCTGGGTTCAGCAAGCGCGCCCCTACCAGCTACATGAATCTTGTCGGTCCTTCGGTTCTTTGCCTGCAGTAGTGATGGTTGCATTTGAGCCCATCTCCCGTCTATATAGGAGCCACCACCAAAGCTGCTGGCACTCTTGACAGTCACCTGTGCTGGAGTATGCATATATAAAAAGCTGTTGGTGCCGCCACACGGCTAGAATCCCAGTTCTGTGAGGTAGGGACAAGAGGACCTCCAGGCTCCTGACAGCCAATCTCATGGGGTTGCCAAGGTCCAGATTTAGAGAATGTGTATCCCGCCCCATCCCCCAAATCACATGTAGTGAGATTGAGAAAGATGTCCCATGTCAGTCTGGCTTGCATAAGGGGATAGGTACGAATGCATCGAACGCATTGGATGCAAGGTGCATGGTGGGTGGTGGGGTTCTGGGATAGGAAGGGGTGGGAAACCCCATTGTGCCCCCCCAGTAACCTCACTGCATTCCCACAGAGGATCATAGCAGAGCAAGCACCTCTGCCTAGAGCTCACTGCCACAGCGTGGTCCCTTGGGGATGGTGAGTGTCCCTGGTTTGTAGCAGGGACTATATATATACATTTGGTGGTTTTAAAAAAGTCCCAGCCATGATCTCACAGTTCTGTGGATCAGAAGCCTAAAAGCATCTTCCATGGTGCAGAAGGGGAGGCCCTGAAGGCTGCCTTTCTTCCCGAGGCTCCCGGTGGGGTCTGACGAGCAGTTCCTAGGGGGCACACAGCATGGACGCGCCTCCCGGCTTCTTCATGTTTGCTTCTCGCTGGCCCCTCTGCTTCTCAGACAGACCCTCCTGCTTACAGTGTGCCCACCTGGGCCGCCTCCTGTCACACAATCTTGAATTTAGTCACTGCGCCCACATGAAGTGACAAATTCCTGGGTTCAAGGGGAAAGGGCCCGGGTGCTCTAGGAGACTGATAGGCTACGGACTCCACCCCAAGAGGAAATAAGTGGTTCTGAGAGACAGCATGTCGCTCCCATTGGTGAAAAAAAAAAAGTGAAAAAGTGTGAGCAGGCCTTCTGTGAGCACGCAGGCCCTTGTGTATGCACAGGCCCTTGTGTACGCAGAGGCCTGTCCTGTGAAGGAGAAAACCACAGAAGGCTGCGTGGGGTAGATGCTTCTGGGAAGGGAGTGCAGGGAAGATGGAGACTTACCAGCAGACATCTTTCTCCTTAGTGTAAAGTTTTACTATGTGCCTCTGTCAGCTATGTTAAAAATAATTTTGAAAAAAAAAATCACACATAGTCATTCCAGAACCAAAGAGAAAGAAGAGACTCACCATTGTCCAAAGATTTCCTTTAAAGGGGGCCAGGGGCCTGGAAAGGTAGCTCAGTGGTAAAGAGAGTGCAGAAGACCTGAGGTTGAGTCCTGACACCCACGCAGAGCAGCTCACAACCACGTGGACTCCAGGGCAAGGGATCCTTTGTCAGGCCTGTGAGAATACTTAATCACACACACACACACACTTTAAAAATAAAAACAAATCTTTCACACAATATTATATATATATATATGTAATCATATATGTAATCATATATATAATCATATATATAATTATATATGTAGTCATATATAATATGTATTACATATGCATGCACATACATGTACACACACAACTTTAAAAATCTTAAATTTGGGGGGGGGGGGTTATACACATCTCTAATTCTATACTAAGGAGGCAGAGGCAGATGGATCTCTGTGAGTTCAAGACCAGCCTAATCTACACAGCAAGCTCCAGGCCTGCTAGTGTGTATGTGTGTGTGTGTTTCTGTCTGTCTGTCTGTCTGTCTGCCTGCCTGCATGCCATGGCATATGAGTGGAGGCCAGAGGGCACTTTTTCCCACTAAGCCATCTTGCTATCTCCAAATTTCATTTTTAATTTTGAGACAGGCCTCACGATGCAGTCTAGGCTAGCTTTCAACACATCATGCTCCTGCCTCAGCCTCCTGAGAGCCGGGATACTACATCAGGGGTACCACATGCCAAGCTCAGCATACAACATGGTGAATCTAGCTGTCTTCCCGTTGTAGTTGCTCCCCCTCTGTAGTGCTGCTAGTGTTACAGGCTGGGTAGTATTCTGCTGTGCGCCTCTTGATCCGTTTCTCTGTGGCTACTGTCTGCTCCTCACAAACGCTCGGAAGTGGGTCCAGCACCCAAGCAGGTGTTTATGAGTATGGCTAATCACTTGACTATCTTCCCAGCCCATCTCTTCTCACTCATTTTGTGGCTTTATTTTCAGGCGCTGCTCAAACGGACCCGTGAGGACAGATTGCCGAGCGGTCTCCTCAGGACAGCAGGTTGACAAGTCTGCCTCTGATTCACTCATTGTTGGATCCTGAGACAACAGGAAAATGACTTCCCAGGACCAAAAGGTATATCGCGTCTGGAGGTTCCCACTGTGAGAGGAGACTCTTGTTTCTTTCAGGGTTTGCCTGGCAAACCCTGACACTTCTAGTGTTAAGAACCGTGTGGTCAGAGCCTGGCTGGGTGTGGTGGGGGAACACCTGTAATCCAAAACACTTGGCGGTAAAGCAGGGGTCAGGGTTAAGAGATTCAAGATCGTCCTCGGTCACACATTGAGTTTGAGGTCATCGTTCTCATTCAACGAAGCAAAGAGAGGCCAGGCAAAGATTTCTGGATGTCCCACTGTGCAAAGGCGTGGTCTCAGACTTAGTGCTGTGGGTACTTAGAGATAAGAGCAGGTGGACGAGGTAAGATTGCTGGGCTCTCCTGGAAGGTGCTCGGACCCCCAGCAAGGCAGGGGTCTGCTACCCACAACTAGAGGGATGAAGTCAGATGACAAATTGTCTGCAGCCTTAGGTTACAGGGACATGGGGAACATGAGGTGAGAGGCCAGAGACGTGGTGGGGTGCTGGAAACTCTGGCCCCTGGTGACAGTTTGGTTTGCTCCTACTTTTGTACTAGTCACCATGAATGCCAAGGTAGACAGAGGTGTGTCCCCAGAGGAAGCAGTCACAGCTGAAGGAGGGAGTCCAGATGGCTCTGGGGATTGGAACAAAGTCAGATAGTTGCAGGGATGCATTACAAGGTGTGAAAGGACTCTCACCAGCCTGTATCAGGGTATGGGGCCAGGAGGAGAACTTGTCCAGACTCCTGGATTTTTCTTTAATTGTACATACATATATGTGTGTGTGCGCGCGCACATACCCTCACGTATATTGTACCATGGTGCATTTGTCAGAGGACAACCTGTGGGACTCCTTTTTCTCCTTCCAACAGGTGGGTACCAGGGATTGAACTCAGGTCCCTGGGCTTGGTGGCAATCGCCTTTACCTGCTGAGCCATGTTGCTGGCCCTTGGCCCTTCCAGGTTTTAAAAACACAGGCATATTCAGGGAGCGAGTGAGTGTGTATCACTGCACAGAACTGATGGGCAGCTACTAATTCTGTGGAGACGGGCTTGACCACCTGTCTGGACACTGATTTCTTTAGAGTCTCTTTCTCCTTCTTCCTTTCCCTGTCCCTCAGTTTCTTGTTCTGGGAAAGGGCAGCAATAGCATTAGCCTACAGAGGTGCGGTGAGGATTATGCAGGGTACCTGGGGAGAGTTGCCACTTGTCAAAGGCTGGTAAGTCCGTGACAGGACAAGCAAGGGGTGTGGTCCACCTGCTAGCCTTAGTCCACAGATGGACACACACACATTCACACACACACACACACACACACTCCTGGCCCATCTGTGAGGCTTGGAAGCCAGGTGTGTAGAGGTGAGGGTGGGGCACACCGCTGGCTCACTTCCTCTGGAGGTGTTCAACTCGGTGGAGGTTCTCAGTCTTGATACACTTCTGGTGAACCCAGGAGCTCTTGAGATTTTGACTGCCACATACCAGGTGGTAATGTGGGTGTGGCTCAGGTCTGGAGGTTTGCCTGGAGTGCATAAGGTCCAGTCATTCCAACATACAGCTGGCCTCTCTGCGGAACTGTCAGTGCTGTTGCGGGGACACGGCCCCTGAGAGGTCCTCTTCTCCGTCTGGACGCTGCACTCAGGGAAAGCCAGAGCCTTGACTGAGACTTAGAGAAGAGTTTCAGGATGAGCCAGACTGAAACAAAAGTAGACAGACAGACAGGAGGACAGACACAGTCCCAAGGGCATCAGATCTCATTGCAGATGGTTGTGAGCCACCATGTGGAATTGAACTCAGAACCTCTAGAAGAGCAGCCAGTGTTCTTAACCGGTGAGCCATCTCTCCAGCCATGTGAAGTGCTCTCCTTAGGCTGAGGGTGTGAGCAGAAGCTAATACAGGAGGCTCACAGTCACGCATGTGCCAGCCTCAGTCAACAGCTCACTTGTCCTTGACATTCATGGCCAAGGTGTCTTTAGGGGGACCTACATTGTTTCTGTGGGCAACCTTTGCTCTGTCTGTCATGTTGAAGTTTCTTTCAAGCAGTTAGAGACACACTAGATGCCGGAGAGGGTGTCGTCTTTCTGTTCACATACTCCCTTGCGTTCCTTGGCACTTTCCAGAAGGCAACAGAGGAGCCAGAAGTCTTTCTTCGGTGGACTCTGTGGCTGAAGCCTCACCTGCATGTTGGTCTCTGGGTGATGGCTTCCTAGAGGGACAGCTCACCGTTTCTCTGGCTTTGTGAAGCAGCCCAGCTTGTGGTGCCAGGCTGAGGTCGTAGGCTTTGTATCCTACTCCCTGTCCCTGAGCAGCTTTGTCCTGTCAGGAAAGGAGCAGAGCGCTTCCCCTGCCTGTTTAGTCAAGGCCGCCATTGGTCCTTTAGAAACGGAATAGAGACGTGAACGGTAGGAAGGATCCTGTCTGGGCTAATGTGTCAGAGCACGCCTCTGTCTGGAGAGCTTCTGCCACAGGCCTGCGGCAGCACGGGCTTCAGGAGGCCTGGGCCACGTTCTCGGTGGGTCATGTAGGAAGCAAGGGACACGCCACTGGGCAGCCTGGATCGCAGTTGGGATCCGTTTCTCCATAGCTGTATGACTTCTGGCAAGTCTCTTGGCCTCTCTGTGCCTGTTTTTTGACATTGGTGAGGCATGTTTGGACCTATGTAGTAGGGATGTTGGCGTTGTTTCGGGAGACTCTGTCTAGAGCTCCTGAGGGACTGGATGGTCTGGGATGGCAGAGGATTCTCCATCTCCTCATTCCTGTGAAAGTCATCGCCCATACAGCCCCTGAGCAGAGGACTCCTGACCCGCCCCAGGTGAGGTGACTGAGGAACGTTGCTCTGGGTAAACCTGGTCACTCACCCCCCCACCTGAGCCAGTCAGCCGGCACAGAGGTTGTTTTTGCAAACCTCAAACTTCCTCTCCACCCTAGTGAAGGAAAGACTTCAACGCCTATTTACAGACTTCCCTGATTTTATAAATAGACATTCCTCAGAACCCCCCGGCCCGTGCTGCGGAGCGGGGGGGGGGGCTTCACTGAGCCCTGCCTCTCACTGGATAGGTGACAGTGTTCGTGTGACCCATTGCACTGCCTCTGAGGTGTGGAGCCCGCGGTCCTGGCCAGGTGTGGAAAGTACGGTGTGAGCCGGAGTCTGTGAAGCCTCCACCCTGGGGTGTTCAGTCACGGGTGTGGGCAGCTGGAGAGATGTTTGAGTATACAATGGAGCACCCCTGATCTGTGAGACACTTGTGGGGAACCTTAAAGAGGACAGAAAAGGTATATGACAACATGAGTGAGTGGCTTACACAATCCAGGCCAGAGAAAGCCGCCTGGGCAAAGGCCTTGAGGCCAGGAACGCAGGCTGAAGGGAGACAGAATGGCCAAGCAGGGAGAGGCAGGTGAGACCAGATGTGTGGTCACAGCTGCAGCAGGAAGAAGAGGGGTGAGCCTCGTGAGGATGGGGGGCGGGGTTTGTTCTTTATCATTTAGGGTAGTGGGAAATTGAAGATGGTTTACGCAAGGGCCCCTCAGACCCTCCCATGTTCAGCAGTTTATTGGCAAGGCTGCAGAAAGCAGCTATGTAACCCAGGTTAAGCCAGTCAAGGGGAAGGCACTGGGCTGAGACCATAGGAAGCTGGCCGCACGCAAGACGCCCTTCCCAGGGGTCACACAGGGCACTCTGTTTCCTGCAGCAACGGACCGTGACAGGACATGAGGTGATGTGTTCAGGACCAGAGAAGCCAGTTAGACACCAGACCACACCCAGAGGGGTTTGACTGTTATGAGGTTGGCTCTTGTCTTTTTTCAATCCCCCTGCCTCAGTCTCCTGAGTGTGGTAATTCCAGCTATGCGCCAGCAGCATGGTTCTACCTAGAGGTTTTATGAAGCGGGTGGTCCTTTGGGGACCCCCTCAGGGGCACTTACAAAGCCACTCCCCTCCCCAAGGGATAGCAGGAGGGTGGGGCCACACACCACCACATCCCTTAGGGAGTCCAAGTTCTGAGATGCTGAGAAATCAAGGTCTGGCAGGCGGTTGGAGGAGAGCAGCCGCTAGCCCTCTAATCTCTTTCTATTCTGTACAGGTTGAGACAGGCTCTGTTTTCCAGTAGAGCCCTCTGGCTGCAGGTGGGGCTGGGGCTGGGGCTGGGGTTGGGGCTGGGGCTGGGGCTGGGGCTGGGGCTGGGGCTGGGGCTGGGGTTGGGGCTGGGGCTGGGGCTGGGGTTGGGGCTGGGTCTGGGTCTGGGTCTGGGTCTGGGTCTGGGTCTGGGGTTGGGGCTGGGGCTGGGGCTGGGGCTGGGGCTGCGGTTGGGACTGGGGCTGGGGCTGGGGCTGGGGCTGGGGTTGGGGCTGGGGCTGGGGCTGGGGCTGGGGCTGGGGTTGGGGTTGGGGTTGGGGCTGGGGCTGGGGCTGGGGCTGGGGTTGGGGTTGGGGCTGGGGCTGGGGCTGGGGCTGGGGCTGGGGCTGGGGCTGGGGCTGGGGTTGGGGCTGGGGCTGGGGCTGGGGCTGGGGCTGGGGCTGGGGTTGGGGCTGGGGCTGGGGCTGGGGCTGGGGCTGGGGCTGGGGCTGGGGCTGGGGCTGGGGTTGGGGCTGGGGCTGGGGTTGGGGCTGGGGCTGGGGCTGGGGCTGGGGCTGGGGCTGGGGCTGGGGCTGGGGCTGGGGCTGGGTTTGGGGCTGGGGCTGGGGCTGGGGCTGGGGCAAGGAGATGCCTTAGCGTTGAAGTACCTGCTGTGTAAAGTGAAGATCTGAGTTTGAATCCCCAGAAAGCAAGACAAATGCTGGGTGGGTGTGTTGGGTGGGATCCCAGTCTCAGAAGGCAGAGACAGGGATTCCCCAGAGGAAGCTGGCTCACCAGTGGGACAAGTCAATTGGGAGCTCTGGGATTGATTGAGTGAGCCTGCCTCAGTGAATAGGGTGGAAAAGCTATCCAGTATGGATCCTGACGTCATGAGGACCTCCATATCCTATGATGTCGTAGTTGGGCTGCCACATACCCACGTGCAAGAATGAATGCATGGGGCTGGGGCTGGGGGATGGCTCTGTTGGTCAAGCGCACGCTGAGCATGCATGAGGACCTGAGGTGTATCCCAGAACCCTCACAGAATGCTGGGAATGTTCCCACATGCTGTAATCTCAGGGCTCAGGGGAAGCAGGACACAGCAGGTCACCGGGATTCATACCCAGGCAGTCTAGCCTGCACTCTCCAAGTTCAGTGAGAAAGCCTGTTGGGGGAGAGGGTGGACAGTCCCTGAGGAGTGACATCTGGCCTTCACATGTACACACACACACACACACACACACACATATACATACATGGATGCAGGGCGCAGCAGGGAGCTGTGAACAGGGTCACCCTCCAAGGGAAAGGTAGTATCTGGGCCAGGACAGCAGATGATTGGAGACACAGGTGGCAGGTCAAAGGTCAAGGGTCATTAGTTGCTGAAGTGCATTGGCTCTGGAGCACAGGATTAGGGTAAAGGCCATGCTTGAGGTCAACTTACCTGCCTGTATGTGGACTGGAAGGCACAAGACACAGCTGACACACTGACATGCTTAGACAGGGCCTCAGTTTCCCTGTCTGCTAAAGAGGGAAAACTGTACCTATAAACCTTGATTTTACCCCTTACAATACTCTCATTCAGGTTAGTTGGGAAATCTGTTTTCTTAGTTGGATATGGAGATACGGCATGGTGATCACAGAACTCAGGAGGCAGAGGCAGGAGGATTTGGGATTTGGGGCTATCCTGGGCTACATAGCCAAAGATGGGAGCTTTCCTGACAGGTTTTTCTCCTAGCCTATGCACTCCAAGGTCATGGGCCATGAGCCACAGAGTAAACCTGGTTGGCTAGAGCTCATCGTGAGCTCATTGTGTTCAATGTGGTGAGCTCATTGCTAAGGACTTTTGTTATAGCAACTCCACAGGAGCAAATTCTCCCTATAAAAAAATTACAGTGGGACCGGGAGAGCCAGCTCAGTGGTTAGGAGCACCTGCCGCTCTTGCACAAGCCCAGAGTTCTGCTCCCAGAACCATGTTGGGTGCCTCATAACCACCTGGGACTCAGCCCTAAGTGGTCTGACACCCTCTTCTGGACTCTGCAGGCACTGCACACACATATAGACCGCACATAATTTTTTTGTTGGGGCAGGGGGGGTTCAGGACAGGGTTTCTCTGTATAGTCCCAGCTGTCCTGGAACTCACTCTGGAGACCAGGTTGGCCTGGATCGCAGAGATCCACCTGCCTCTGCTTCCAAGTGCTGGGATTACAGGGGTGCGCCACCACCCCTGGGATTACAGGGGTGCACCTCCACCCCTGGGATTACAGGGGTGCCCCTCCACCCCTGGGATAAAATGTAAAAAAAATAAAAACAATTCTTTTCAATTTTTTAAAAAAGATTTATTTATTTATTATATCTAAGTAAACTGTAGCTGTCTTCAGACACACCAGAAGAGGGCGTTGAATCTCCTTACAGATGGTTCTGAGCCACCGTGCAACCTGTTGCTGGGATTTGTTTTTGTTTTTGTTTTTTTTTGTTTTTTCGAGACAGAGTTTCTCTGTAGCCCTGGCTGTCCTGGAACTCGCTCTGTAGACCAAGCTGGCCTTGAACTTAGAAATCCGCCTGCCTCTGCCTCCCTGAGTGCTGGGATTACAGGCGTGCGCCACCACTGCTCGGCTACTGGGATTTGAACTCAGGACCTTGGGAAGAGCAGTCAGTGCTCTTACTCACTGAGCCATCTCTCCAGCCCCTAAAAACAAATATTTTTAAAAGTAATTAAAATAAGAGTAATTAAAATAAAATGCATTCATATACATGTACATATATACATTTACATATATATACTTACATATATACATGTACATATATACATTTACATATACATGTACATATATACATTTACACATGTGTGCATTAGATTGAGCCATTTCTACTAGCTCTAACCCACGTATGTAGCATGGTACAATGTCTCTGTCTTTCAGGGAGGATCTCCTGGGTTGACTCTGTTTGGTTCTTACAAGAACACCCTGTCGATTATGTTTGGTTCGTCCTCTTCCCGGCCCTGGCTCCCGAGTCCGTTATTTCCCATGTTTGCTCCAGCTGGCAGTTCTTAGGGGTGTGTCTGAGTCAGGGTCTCTACAATAAAATGCCCTGACCAAAAAGCCAGGTGGGGAGGAAAGCATCTGTTTGGCTTACACTTCTGCATCTTTAGTTCATTCTTGGAGAACAGGAATTCCAGCATGGCTGGGATCTGGAGGCAGGAGCTGGTGCAGAGGCCACAGCGGGCTACTGCATCCTGGCTGGCGCAGCCTGCTTTCTAATAGAACCCACAGGAGGCCGAGTCCTCTGCCACTGATCACTAATGAGAAAATGCCTTACAGCTGGATCTATCTCATGGCGGCCTTTCCTCAAGTGAGGCTCCTTCCTCTGATGACTCTAGCCTGCGTCAAGTTGAGACACCAAAGCAGCCAGTACAGGTTGAATTGCTCAGATTAGTCGGACAGTCTCTCCTCACCCTCTTTTCCTGGCCCATGCCCCACTGGAGGGAACAGTCTCTGCACCCTGTGCTGCAGTGTGTAACAACACTCTGAGGATGTTTCCTGCTTGGGCTGATGTAGCAAGACCCCAGGGGGTTTGCGCAGATCACGTAGGGTTGAATGCTGGGAACAATTTGAAATCAAGAGAAATTAGGTTAAAATCAGTCCTTTTGTCACTCCCCCTTTCAACATGTCACAGAGACTCAAGAGTTGTCTGTGTGTGTGTGCATGTGTGTATATATGTGTATGTGTGCATGTGTATATGTGTGTATATGTGTGTGCATATGTGTATGTGTGTGCACCTGTGTGCATATGTGTATGTGTGTGCATGTGTGTGCATATGTGTGTGTATGTGTGACCATGCGCACGCACATGGTCAGAGGGCAACTTTGTTCTTTTTTCCTACCATGCAGACCCATAGCCACCTTGAAGGTAAGCTTTCTAAAATTTTTTAAAAGACAGGCATGGTGACATGTGCCAGCCTGGGCAGCAAAATAAGATCACACACACACACACAAGCACACACACACACACACACACACACACACACACGGCTAGGGCAAGAGAGATGGCTCAGAGGTTAAGAGTACTGGCTGCTCTTCCAGAAGACCTGGGTTCAATTCCCAGCACCCATGTGGCAACTCACAACTGTCCGTAACTCCTGTTCAGGGGATCCAAAACCCTCATGCAAACATACATACATGCAGTCAAATCACCGATGTACAGAAAATAAAAATAAGTTTTTAAAAAAGCAGCTAAAGAAACATCATGGTGCCTCTTTCAAAGCATCCCTCTCTAGGGGCCTGTCGTAGCAGGGTCTCTTTTGCAACACCTGTCTCCTGCCACCGATTTGTGACAAATGACTAGAGGCCAGTGTCCTTGCCTCTACTGGCCTCAATTTCCCCTCCTATGGAATGCAGACAATGTTCCTTCTGTCCAGAGTACTCCTCAGGGTTCTGTGAGAGCGAGCAGGTGGTGTGTCTGTGTGTCCCAGCAAAAGAGAGTGGCTGGGGGTGGCTTTAGCTCTCCTTGGCTGGCATCAGAGCCTTGCCTCTGTCTCCATATGACCTGGTCCGTGGTTCTCTTCAGCTCCTCAGGACAGTGACAACGTAAATCCCGAGTGATTCCATCTCAATATCTTAGTGACAATGTCAACAGAGACCCCCATGCCAAAGAAGGCCAATGCCTGTCGCTCCAGCGGCATTCCACGATTCCACCTGTTAATGCTCTGGGCAGGGACTCTCTGGGCACCAGCTGCCTGGGTTCTCTTGACCCTGCATTCTAGAACATGGTCTCTGAGTCACACAGCCCTGGGGCTGAGCCTGACTCTGCCGTCTTCCCCCTGCACTGAGACCCTCAGTGCTGGGCTGGCCTGTCATGGGAGGGAAGGTAGCATGTGCTGTAACACAGTAAAGTGAGCCACGCATGATGGGAACTGCTGCCAAGGGTCTTGTGGGAGTTATGGGTCAAGGATGGTGGATAACAATCAGATAGATGAAGGAAAAGGGACATGGGGCAAGGAAGTCGGCTGCCTTTCTCACAAAGTACTCTTTGCTGTGGTGTTGGATGCAGCTCTGCGGGGCGATGCGGACTTCCTCCTCCCACAGGTACTAGTTTGGCCCCTGTGGAGACCGACAGCCTCAGGAGACACATGTACATTAGTCCTTTGTCTGATGTGACACCTGCCGCGTGTCATCTCGTTTCCTTGGAGAGGCAACTCCCTGATTCCATTATGTGGTTAATCTACTCATTAAATCTTTATGGAGCTATTCCAGGTGGCACAGGGGGTACAGTGAATTGATTCTGTGTGATGGCAGCTAATGATGGTGGGGACAGCTGGGGGAAGGGACATCTAGGTCTAAGACCTGGATGACATATAGGTAAGCTTGGTCCCAGGCCTGAGCCAGGGAGGTGTGCTTGGGTAACACGGGAGACCCTGGAGCGGACAAAGGCAGGGAGGACAAAGGGGACCCAGAGAGCTAGGCCACAGTTCTTCTCTAAGAGTGTCGGTGGGACAGTGGGAAAGACAGGACCCCGCCTAGCTGGCACCGACAAGGGGGTGGAATAGGTCCAGGCCAGAGGAAGAAAGAAAGGGCAGGTAGTTGATAGGAGGGAGGGGACCCTGCCGGACCATCAGTTCCCAGGGTGTGGTGGCAGTGATGCTGAGCCGTGAGCCCCGAGAGGAGCAGATGTGGGGGGAAAGTGAACTGAATTTGGGTCTCAGCACACTACTGAGATGGAGGCAACTCAGGCTGGGCAGTGTACTTAACACAAGCATCCCGGAACATGGGGCTGCTGAGACTGCTGGAAGTGGGGACTGCCGGAAGTGGGGAGGCTCCAGTCGGCCAAGCTTGGGGCTGGGCTGCTAAGGAAGCCAGGCATGGGAGACTGAGCAGGGGAAGGACAGGGGGAGGTGCCTGCCATTACTATATAGGGTCAGCAGTCAGCAGAATGATTGACACTTCAGAACCCGGTGGTCTGAGCTTTGCCGTGTGTGTGTGTGTGTGTGTGTATGTGCTCTTACAGATGCTCTTAACCACTGAGCCAACTCTCCAGCTCCTACTTATTTATTTTTGAAAAAGAGCCTCTCACTGGCCCAGAACTCTTCCTTGAGGATTATAACCTCATGACACCATCTCAGCTGTTTTTTTGTTTTTAATGTTTTATCTTTATTTTTACCATTCTGTCTCTGTATGTGGGTGTCTGCACCTGTGTGCAGGTATCGAAGAGCGTGTTGGATCCCCTGAGACTGGGGCTACCGGGTCTGGGGGTCAGGAATCAAACCTGGGTTCTCCGTCAGAAGCAATCCTTGCTCTTAACCACTGGGCGGTCTTTCCAGCCCCGGCACCCAGCTTTTATGTGGGTGCTGGGTCTCGAACTCATGTTGGTACACTTGCATGGCAAGCCCTTTGCCCAAGGTGTCTGCCAGTCCCTCCGCTGTGAAGTCTGCAGGCGACAGTAGCACAGCCGTAGGTGACAACCTGCGACTGCAGGCGACCAAGTGGAGATGGAGGAAACGACTTTCCACACTGGTGACAGAGTTGCCACTAAGGCCACAGGGCCCTGGCCTGGGCAGGCGCTCAGCAGGTCCTCGGAAGCCATCTTCTCGGGCAGTGGGAGGCTGGGACGATGGAGCAACCAAGGCACATGGCTTTTTTTTTTTTTTCTTTTTTCTTCTTTTTCTTGTGGTCAGCCCTTTTCTGGAACTTTCCTGCTTCCGGCACGACAGCCTTGACTTAAAACCAGAATCCTTTTCAGCTCTGCCGGTGCCCACAAGTCTTTCCATCCCAGTTACTCAGTCGCTTCTTGACTGGTCAGAGAGTTTCAGAGAGAAAACTGGCCTCTCCCACGCTGGTATGTGGTTTTGGTAGAGAGAGCCCCGCAGCCTCGTGGCTTCTGCCCGCAGGGTGAGGTGTTTCCTGGGGGAATTCATGGCTGGCCTGGGAGGAGGGGGACCCAGGTCAGCAGTCAGCAGAATGATTGACACATCAGCTCCTGGCTTGCGGTGTTTACACACGGAGGTGTGATCCATTAGGTAACAGGAGGGCTGTGAGGAAGAGTAGAGGAAGACAAGGCTGTGGAACTGGGAGAGAAATCTGGCTCTGGTTCAGGGTCCCAGGGAGGAGCCCTCTGAGGAAGTGATTGGCAGAACCCAAGTCAGAGTGAGGCTGGGGGCTCCCAGGCTGAAGGGCTTTGAGTGGGAGGCTCCAGGGTCAGAGGTGAGGGGGCGGGCTGCCCGGAAGCAGAGAGGCTGGGCCTCACAGAGCGGTCGGTGCCCATTGTGTGAAGGCCCTTGGGTCTTTCCCTTGCCCTCCGTGGAGGACACAAAGGAGCAATTGCAGAGGTGAGGAGGGCAGGATCGAGGTTAGACCTCTCAGGCCTGGGTAGAGAATGGCAAAGTCAGGCCTCAGTAGGACATGGAGGGCTAGAGTTTTAGAGGAAGGAGAAGGAGGGAGAGAGAGATGGCTGCCTCTGAGGCTGGGGCCCGGGATGGAGCTGCTACCCGGAACCCACGCGCTGGTTTACGCTTTCTTTGGGCCTCCCGGCCTTGGAAGAAATCTGAAATCTGCGGCCCCTGAGGTATCAAGAGCATTTGGGCAACGGAGGCAGCCCCGGCCCCCACCCTCCACTTCACCTCAGCTGTCGGGGCTGTGGGAGGTGTTTCTTGGCCAAATTTGGAACGCGGAGACATAAGGCCACCCAGGGCAGGGCAGTGGCCGCAGGGGTGGGGGTGGGGCAGACACACCCCTCCCCCCACCCCCACCCTGTATGCTCCCAACTACACAGGTTATTTATTCCTTGTGCTGCAGTGGATGGAACCCAGGGCCTAGAAGGTGCTCGGCAAAGCACCCTAACCACCGCGCTACACGGCTTCACCCATGCTCTCGCGTGGTCCTCCGGCATGGAGTTCAGCATGCTTCAGTCCACATGTGGCTAATTTTTTTTTCAGCCATTTTAAAACGTTAAAGCCTTAGTTATGTTTGTGTATGTGCCCGGGGGTGCGTATGCCGCAGCGCGCATGTGCAGGACATACAAGAGTTACTTCCCTCCCGCCCCGCCGTGTGGAGCCCAGAGATCTAATTCGGACATCAGACTGGACGACAAGCATCCTTACTCACCAAGTCACCGCGTCGCACCCTCAGCTGGTATTTTTTGAACGCCATTTCTCTCTCTCTCCCTCCCTCTCTTATTTATTTATTTATTTATTTATTTATTTATTTATTTTGGTTTTTCGAGACAGGGTTTCTCTGTGTAGCCCTGGCTGTCCTGGAACTCATTCTGTAGACCAGGCTGGCCTCGAACTCAGAAAGCCGCCTGCCTCTGCCTCCCAAGCGCTGGGATTTTTTTCTCTTTAATCTCCCTGTCATCTCTTGGTACTAGAGCCGCCCCTGTGTTAGTTAGATGCTTGTTAGAGTTCCCTGGCTTTGTTCTGTTTTCTTCGAGTCAGTGTGTGTGTGTGTGTGTGTGTGTGTCTGTGTGTGTGCGCGCGCATGCATCTGTGTGTGAACGAAGACTTATTGTACTCCAGTGCGCATGCCCGGCTCAGGAGACCTTCTTCCACCTCCTTCCTTGATACGGGGTCTCTCGGAGTTCCTCAGTGGGCACACCAGGGGAGCTGGCTCCCAAGCATCCAGGGATTGTCCCGTCTTTCTCCTTGTAGCAGGAATGCCGCCATGATGCATGTGATGCTGTCTGTGGCTTTTTGACGCTTCTGGGCGTCTACACTGGGCCCCATGCTTGTGTGGCGAGCGAGCGAGCCGGCTCCCCAGGTCCCCCACGGGTGTTGTCAGTTGCTCTGTCTCTAAGGTCACTGATGGTTCCTTCCTCTACCTTTTTATTGTTTGTGTCTTTGTTTGGTTTTTGACAGGGTCTTGTCTAGCTCAGAATGGCTTAGAACTTGCTATGTAGTCCAGGCTGGCCTTGAACTCCTGATCTTCGTGCCTCTAACTCCATATTATAAGTGCTATGTTATAAGCAGTCACTACCATACTGGCTCTTTAAGCCTCTCCACTGATTTTTCCTACACACACACACACCTATGAATGTTGTGGTAGTAGTAACCATTGAGGTATTTTTAGTTCTTTCTCTGTGGAGATTCTCTTCACATGAACTGTCTTTATTTTTCTAGTGCTGAAGATTGAAGGAAGGGCCTCACACGGGCTGAGCAAGGGTCCTCCACTGACCTCTGACCTCTGACCTGTAACACTCTGCTGCCTTCTTTTCTTCCTACCTTTTTTTTTTTTTTTTTTTTTTTTTTTTTTTTTTTACTTTTTTTGAGACAATGTCTCCCTATGTAGTTATGATGTAGCCCAGGCTAGTCTCAAATTTCCTTCCTTCTTCTCCCCCTCCTTTTTGTTTGTTTTTGTTTTTTTTCGAGACAGTGTTTCTCTGTGCAGCCCTTGGCTGTCCTGGAATTCACTCTGTAGACCAGGCTGGCCTCAAACTCAGAAATTTGCCTGCTCAGCCTCCCAAGTGCTGGGATTAAAGGCATGAGCCACTCCTTCTCGCTTTTCAATCTCCTGCCTCAGCCTCCCTCTCGAGCCCCCGTGCTCCCAGATCCATTCGGTCTTTGGATATATATGTTACGGCTGATCGGGCGGCCAGTTCTATTCTGTGTGTCCACTTTTGAGTTTGGAGTAGGTATGGGCCAAGTTCTGTCAAATGCTGGTGTCAAATGCTGGTGTCATACGCTGGTGTCATACGCTGGACAGTACGGCGCCTGTGCTGCTCTTTCCTGCCGGGGTACTGACTTTGGTTCAATAGGGGTTATTCGTTTAGTTGGGGATCAGCTGATTTCTTTCTTTAATGGAGCTATGCGTTTTCATTTTTTACACTTACTTATTCATGTATGAAGGGACACACACACACATACACACACACACACACACACACACACGCCACAGCACACGTGGGAAGGTCAGAGGATACCTTGTGGATGTAAATTCTCAGCTTCTATCATGTGGGTCATAGGGATTGAACTCAGATCATCAGGCTTAGCGGCAGTTGCCATTACCGCTGAGCCATCTCATGACCCCCTGGCTGATCTTTTCAAGGTGTGTTTCTTAGGATGAGTCTGTGGGATGAAGTTAGTCTGTTGTTTCTCTTCTGGAGTTCCCTCTGAAGCCTGGAGGTTGTGAAGACTTCTCTGGCTGCTGGGAACAGACTGCCCTCAACCAGTCTCGAGTTGTCTCTGCTGCTTTTCAGCCTCTTGCTGTAAAAGTAGTTTTTATTCACCTGTTATAATTGTTATCTCTGAGGCTTACTGCCTCTGTCTGCTGGCTGAGCCCTAGTCCTGGAAGCCTCAAGCCTCCATACAACCTTATCTAGGCCTAGAATGTTTTCAGCCTCTGAGACTGACTGCTGAATACGCTCACCCTTCCTAGTTCTTTCTGAACTCTGGCTGGCTGGTTCAACGCAGCCGTTCTGGCTCAAACGCCTCTCCAAGCTGACTGCTTCAGACTGGCTTCTCTCTCAGCTTCCCCTGAATTGCTCTGCTTGGCCTCAAACTAACTCTAGCAATCTGCTCTTATCTTCTGCCTCCTTCTCATTCTCTGGTTTATCTGCCTTCATCTCTATCTGGGTTGTTTCTCTGTAACCAGTCTCTGCATACCTGTCCTGCTAAAACTTCTCCATCTTATCTTCCTTCTGTTCACTGTCAGCTGGTTGTCAGCTCTGCCTAGTGGCCTGTGGTTGACTTTATTCTATTCTGTTTACACGGAGCTCTTGGTCTGAGCCACACCACAACTAGAAACAGGTTTGTCTGGTTTTTTTTCCCACCAGTAAACACAGTCTCAGGGTTCACAGTGATCAAATATGCCCCCCCAACACCTCACGTGACCCTAACAGGTGTTTGTTTTGTTTTGTTTCCTGAGTTACATTGTATCATCTGTGAGCCTGTCTGGGACATTTAGGGTCCAGTGAAAATGCATTTCTGTGTGTGTGTCTCAGTTTCCCTGCCCTGAGATTCCTGAGGAAGGGAGGGAGCTGTGACTCCCTGAGCACCGTAGAAAATCTTCCGGGCAGAAAGTCAGGAGGATTTTGGGGTCCATTCCTTTATCAGGAACACAGCGTGTGTTTTATTTAGTTTCCCGACCTTGGAGGAAAGAGAGGCGGCCCCAGCTCCTGGCCATGAATCAGAATTCCGTCCCTCACGTGTGATGCTCCTGCCTCTGTGTTCCTGACACATTGTCCACATAAAGTTCTAAGCACCGTCCTTGTGTCACACGGAGCTTTAAAACCCATTTGAATTACATGTATTTACTTCTCTGTGTGTGTGTGTATGTGTGTGTTTGTGTGTGTGTATGGGTGTGTGGCACTGCCCCTGTGGTGATCAAAGACAAGAGTGAGTTCTCTCCTCATGTGGGTTCTAGGAATTGAGCTCAGTCTTGGTGGCTAGTATCTTTACCTGCTGAGCCACTCACTGTGCTGGCCCTACAGAGAGCTTTTGAGGTATTTATTTATTTATTTATTAAAAATATTTTAAAATATCAAAAAAAAAAAAGCCAAAGCAAAACAAAAACCTGGGCAGTAGTGGCACAAGCCTTTAATTCCAGCACTTGAGAGGTAGAGGCAGGTGGATTTCTGAGTTCCAGGCCAGCCTGGTGTACAGAGTGAGTTCCAGGACAGCCAGGGCTACACAGAGAAACCCTGTCTTGAAAAACCAAACCAAAAAGAAAAAAGATGTGTTTGGGTGTCTTGCCTGTGCATAAGTCTGCACACTGTGTGCTCTCCTGGCACCGCAGAGGCTGTCAGACCCCCATAACTGGAATTACAAATGGTTGTAAGCCATTATGTGGGTATTAAGAATTGAACCCAGGTCCCCTGGAAGAGCAACAAGTGCCCAAACACTAGAGTCATCTCTCCAGCCCCAAAGGGTTTATTTTTAATTACATGCATATGCATACATCCATGTGTGGTTTTAATCATATGCATATGTGTAAGTCTGTGTGTGGGTGTGTGTTTGTGAGTGCAGGGGCTTGTGGCGACTGGAGTTACAGATGGTTGTGTTGCCATGTGGGTGCTTGGAACTGGACTCGGGTCTTCTTAAAGAGCCTGTGCTCTTGACCATGAGGTCATTTCTCTAGCTTCATTTGTTTGCTTTTGAGACAGGGTCTCTCTCTCTCTCTCTTTTTTTTTCCCCCCCCGAGACAGGGTTTCTCTGTGTAGCCCTGGCTGTCCTGGAACTCACTCTGTAGACCAGGCTGGCCTCGAACTTAGAAATCCGCCTGCCTCTGCCTCCCAAGTGCTGGGATTACAGGTGTTCGCCACATCCCCTGGCCGTTTCTTTGGCTTTCTTTCCCCTCCCATGCTGGGCATCCAACCCAGGGCCTTAGGCCTGCTGAGTAAACAGTGTCCCAGCAAGTCACACCTCTTGTCACACTGAATAGATGTCTAAAGTCCTGATTGTGGACTGGGGAGATGGCTCAGTGAGACCAGCACGAGGACTGGAGTTTGAATTCCCAGCATCCATTGCAGGAGTAGAGTATGGTTGTGTACGCCTGTGACGCCAGTGCTGATGGAAGCAGAGACAGGAGGATACCTGGCTTGCTGTGTGCCAGCCTAACTCTAGCTTGTGAGAGACTCCGCCTCCGGGGAATAAACTGGAGACTGAGAGGGAATGGTTGATGCCATTTTGACCTGTGAGAGCTCGTTTGTGCATGTGAGTGCATGCGTGCGTGTGTGCATGCGTGTGTATGTGTATGCATGTGAATTTACCAGGAGAGGTGAGAAGAAGCATCGGATCTGCTAGGAGCTGGACTTCTAGGCAGTTGTAAGCCAGCTGACGTAGGTCCTGAGGGCTAAGCCCAGGGCCCCTGGAAGGACAGGAAATGCTTTTAATTGCTGAGCCTTCTCTCTGGACCTCTGGCCACATTTCTTTGTTCACTTAGTCACTTAATAAATGCGAGGGAGGGTTGCAGCGTGTCCCCCATGCAGGGCACTGCTCAATGTCCTGAACTTGGAGCTGTTCAGGATGGCACAGGAAGTCCTACTTCCCACAGGCTACGAGCCCCACAGGACAGACAGGCAATCAGCAGGCAAGGGCCAGGTCTTCCCCATGTCCTTCTGGGCAGCAGGGAGACACAGCCTGACTCTGTGCCCCGCAGGCAGAGGGTTTGCCAGACCCAACCCAGGTACCTCCCCTTAGGCAAAGCCAGATAGGATGAGGTAGGACACTTTCCAGAACAAGCTAGAGCAAAACAAAGAGAGTGAGTTTATTAAGTATTCAGACAGTCAGGAGGAAGACAACCTCAAGAAACGAACACCGACTTCTCAAGGGAAAAAGTCACCTGCAGGTGTCTGCAATGGCTATCTGTAAGATTCTCCAGCTTTCTAAGTGACAGTCCTAAAAGGACTGTAATTTATAAGGTTTTTGGTTTTTGGGTTGCTTGGTTGGTTGGTTTTTGAGACAAGGTTCCCCCGTGTATCACTGGCTGTCCTGGAATTCACAATACAGACTAGGCTGGCCTCGAACTCACAGAGATATGCCTGCCTCTGCTTCCAGAATGCTAGAGTTAAAGGCATCATGGCCTGGCTAATTTATGAGTTTAAAAGTTAAGGGCTGGAGAGATAGCTCAACAGTTAAGAGCACTGACTGCTCTTCCCGAGGTGAGGTCCTGAGTTTAAATCCCAGCAACCACATGGTGGCTCACAACCATCTGTAATAGGGTCTGATGCCCTCTTCCGTGTGTCTGAAGAGAGAAATGGTGGTGTATTCATATGCATAAAATAAATATTTTTTAAAAAGTTAAGATATGTTCTGGTTTACTTATTTTCGTAAAGAATTCCCTTTTGTGAATGGAACTGCAAGATGGTGTGTGTATGTGTATGATGTGTGTGTGTGTATGTGTGTGTGATGTGTGTGTGGGTGTGTGTATGATGTGTGTGTGGAGGGGAGGGTATGTGTGTGTGTGTATGTGTGTATGATATGTGTATGGGTGTGTGTATGATGTGTGTGTGGAGGGGAGGGTATGTGTGTGTATGTGTATGTGTGTGGGTGATGTGTGTGTGGGTGTGTGTATGATGTGGGTGTGGGTGTGATGTGGAGGGTATGTGTGTGACATGTGTGTGATGTATGTGTGGGGGGTGTGTGATGTGGGTGTGGGTGTATGATGTGGGTGTGGGTATGTGTGGGCGTATGATGTGGGTGTAGGTGTGGGTGTATGATGTGGGTGTGGGTGTATGATGTGGGTGTGATGTGGGGTGTGTGTGTGTGTGTGATGTATGTGTGGGTGTGGGTGTGATGTGGGTGTGGGTGTAATGTGTGTGGGGTATGTGTGTGTGATGTGTGTATGATGTATGTGTTGGTTTGTGGATATCACTATGTATGTGATGTGTGTGATATGTGTGTCTGTGTGTTGGTTTGTAGGTATGTGTGTGTGATATGTGTGTCTGTCGGTTTGTAGGTGTGTTTGTGTGTGTGTGTAGAGGTCAGAGAACATCGTCTCGCCTTCTGCCTTGCTTGAGGTAGGGTCTTCCTTGTTTCTCCCTGGGCTGTGTCCTCCAGGATTGTGGGCTGCGGGGCTTCCGGGCTGTTCAGCCTCTCTCCTCTCCCCTCCCCCTGTAGTGTGGGGATTACAGATGGGTTCTGCTGTGTTTGGCTTTTTAAATTTGAGTTCTGAGATCCAAACTCAGGTCATCAGGCTTGTGCGGCAGCCGCTGTACCTGCCGGTGTCCTCCGAGCCCTTGAAATCAGAAGGAAAAGCCAGGATAATACAGAAGCATTAAAAAAAAAGGAGAGAGCAAAGAAATCACAAGGCGATTTTGAGGTTCAGTATAGATTTTGGGGTGAATGAGGAGTATTAATATACTGAAACTCAAAGTGAACCCAGTTTTCCATTCTTAGTTAGAATGTCTTCAGGAAAGCATTTATTTATGCAGGTGATTTCTGCTTGTTGGTTGCATTGAAATTTCCTAGGACTCTGTCAGCGGGAGAGGCATCCTGGATCCTAGGGTGAGGGGCTTCTCCTTCTTTTCTCCTGGTACCATGGTGGACTAAAGACATAGAAGCCAGGGCGGAGAAAGGGTGGACTCAGGGGATGAGGCAGAGGCTCTTAGAAGAGCTGAGCTTGGGGAAGCCTCCAGCCAGTGTAACAGGAAGCACCCCGACAAGAGGGACTGAGTGTGGCGGAAGCTTCAGGCAAAGGCCTGCCATGGTCTCGGTGACGTTAGGATGTTCTTTCTGTCCTGTAGAAGGGGGCGGAGGCAGGAGGCTGCTGCAGTACTGCAGGCGAGACGGCTGGAAGCCATGTTGGGTCTAGAGATGTGGGAGCCGGTCCTGATAGGAACGGAGTTTAAAGGCAGAACTTTCAGAATCACCTGCATGATTACCGATTACCGATTATACAATAAAACATCCCTGTCACATTAAGGAAAGGAATAAAAGCACCTGGGGGAAGAAATAATACAAGCACTTTCCCTTGGAGTCCAGATTTGAATTTTCCACTGCATGCTTCCGGCGTCTTCTATCCTGTGAGGACCCATGCCTTCCTGAGGAGGCTGTCATGTGAACTTGTCTGTTCCCGAGAGTGACTGTGTGTAACTTTTGTGTATTCTGTCTGGTGTGTGACCACGTGTATGTACTGGGTGACCATGTCTGTTCCCCACAAAGGATTTCTGTCTTCAATCGAACAGCAACACAAACATCATATGGGGAAGGGATGGGATACTTTACATCTTATCTAGAATTTTATAAGGATTAAGTTACTGGCTCCCACCGACCCCCAACTGACACAGGCAACAGCAGTAATAGGAACGTCACTGTCTATCAACCAGTGTCCGTGAACGGACATTCACTGTAGAAGGCTGCTTTCAGCAAAGAATACACATGCATTGCTGTGGGCGTGGAAGAACCCTTAAGATGACAGCTATGTGCTGGCTTAGGTTGTAAAAGCTGTTTACACGGGACATCCAAAGCAAATCACATTAAGTTGCTACATTGTTCTTTTTTCAAGGCAGATGAATCATGCAGGCTGAGTGTATACTGGGATAGCCCATATTGTTATTATTGAGATAGGGTCTTACTGTGTAGCCCAGGCTGGCCTCGAACTCTTCACCTGCTGGTTGCCGGGATGACAGGTGTGTGGCACCACGCTGGTTATCCTTGGGAAGAACTTCTTTTTCTGCCTGTGCGTCCAGGAGTGGTCTGTGGAGAGCAGAGCCGGCTTCTCGGAGTTCTCTGTGAAACTGTAATTACTTTTACTTTCGGACACTTCTTCCTCTGCTCACACCAGCTCTTTCTTTCTGAGAGTGCATAGCTTTTCTGGCGTTTACACGTGGGCCTTATTCTGAGACCAGGCTGTAGTGCCGTTGGTGACGGCCAGCCAGACCGCAGGGACATGTCTGGTGGGATTGGGGTTTCCTGTTGTCTCTTGTACACTGAGATACTAAGTTCCAAAAATAAGTGGCCCACCTTTTTGATCCGGGCTAGGCTGCTCTGAGCATCCTGGGGGCCTGGTTTGGGCCCCGCTCCCCATCCCAGTGCTTGCTCTGTCCTGCCCCTCTAGGCTGTCACTCGCAGAGCCAAGGTGGCTCCCGCCAAGAGGATGAGCCGGTTCTTGAAGCACTTCACAGTGGTTGGGGACGACTACCACACGTGGAACGTCAACTACAAGAAGTGGGAGAATGAAGAGGAGGAGGAGGAGCCGGCGCCCGCGTCGGCGGAGGGCGAGGGCAGCGCAGTGGGCGCAGATGCTGAGGCTGGCTCTGTCTCCACGCCCAGGCCGTCCCTGGATTTCAGGAGCAGGCTGAGGAAACTCTTCAGTTCCCACAGGTTTCAGGTAGGTAAGAGAGTGAGGTCGCCAGGTCTCTAAGGTGGGAGTCCCCTCTGCCGCTGTCACCCCTGCATCCCACAGGGGCTTCCTGAGCACGGGGCATGGGCCAGGCTCCGTGGTCTGACCTGTGTTAACAGTGGGGGAGGGGTGGTTCTGTGGCCTGTCCCTCCAGAGGGTATGACTTGGGCGTGACAAAGAAGGACTTGCAGATGCACACAACCGACCGGAGTGACAGGCCAAGCAGGGAAGGTCCCAGTTATGTGTGACGCTGGATAGCTGAACACACAACCGGGCAGACAGATGGGAGGCTATGGGAGAGAGGAAAGGAGAGAGGGGCGGCTGCTTGAGGAAGATGGGATTTCCTTTTGGGGTGGTGGCGGCTGCACAGCCTTGTGACTGTACCCACGGCCACAGATCTTCACGGCAACCTGTGAACGGTAACTTTCCACTAGTTATTTTCATTGTGAAGAACTGGCCTGTGTGTATGCTCAAAGTACACCAGGAGAGACGCATGAGGGTCCCCTGCCCTGTAAGCTCATCACCATGCCTGACCCTCAGACCCGAGCACATGTGGGGCTGGGGAGGCTGGGGAGGTGGTTGGGGGGGGGAGTGCTGGTTGTACAAACCTGAGGGCCTGAGTTCGGTTCCCCAGGCCCCAGGGAACATGTAGGATGTGTCAGTACATGGTAGGAATCCCAGCACCGGGAGGTAGACAGAGGAGGTCCCTTGGGGCTCACTGGCCAGTTGGGGAGACCCAGGTTCCATGAGAGATTCTGTCTCAAAGAATTAAATGGAGACAGTAACCGTAGCCACTGTTAGCAGTCTGACTAAGCTCCACCCCACGGTTACCTGGCAACAACAGCCAGGTAGGCCTGACCCACCGGAAAAGGGGCTGCTGGCCCTCTTGGTCTCTTGCCTCCTTGTTCCCCTCTCTTCCCATTCCCCTCCCCCCTCTCTCACGTGCTCATGACTGGCCTCCTCTCTTCTCTTCCTCCCCTCCCCTCCCCTCTCCTCCCTCTTTCTCTGCCTCTATACCCTCTCAACTCCCCTCCCCACATCCTGAATAAACTCTGTTCTATACTATACCATCTTGTGGCTGGTCCCTCAGGGGGAAGGGATGTTTTGGAATAGGCCCTCCGAGATACACCCCTTCCCTTATACCTCACCATACCTCCATAGACCATATCCCCCCTCTATCTTTTTATAAACACATCAGACACAAATGTGGACCTCTGATTTTTACATGTATGCAAACACACACACACACACACACACACACACCTGGCTCTCACTGAACTCTCCAGAAGCCAACTGTTCCAACACTGTGAAGGGCAATTTTTTTCAAAAAGGCTTTTCATTTATTTATCTGTGTCTGCGTGCCCCATTTGGGTGCGGGAGCCCTCGGAGGTCAGGGGTATCTGGTCCCTGGAGCTCGAGCTCCGGGGGGTTGTAAGTCACCTGATGGGGGTCCTAGGAACTGAACCCAGGTCCACTTAAGAGCAGTGAGCATTCGTAACCACTGAGCCAGCTCTCCAGCGCCGTGAACAAGGGCCAGCTTCTGTCTCTGCTGAGGTGGGCAGGAAATGTTCTAGAAGCAGGGCTGCCTCCAGAATGCCCGAGGCCAAAGAAGAAGAATAGGGGCGGTCACAGCTCCTGGTGGGTCTGGTACTGCAGGGAAACACTTTGGGGGGGCACTCTGGGCATCAGAGTCCAAGTCCCTTCTGGAAGCAGAGAGAGGCCGTCTCAGTCTCACCAAGAATACTGTTCTCAGGGAGGGAAAAAAATGTTTGTCTTTTCTCCCACCTAAAGTGAGCTGACAGCCCAGCCTCCCTTGCATCTTGCCAGCCCCTCTGCGGCTGTGGCAGGAAACGTGGTATTATGTTGTTGCGGTTGAAATCCCAAACCTGCAATTTTAGAGCAAATGGAGAGTCTGCTTCCTTCCAGCTGTAAAGGGAGCCGCAGAGGCCCCCCACCCCCACCCCCTGCCTGTCCCTGCCTCTGGAAGGGACTCATCCCTACCACTCTGCCTGCCAGGCTTGGGTCTGACTCTCATAAAGGTATTTATGGTTTGAGGGGACAGTGTCCCACTTACTGTGGATGACAGACAAATGCTTAGCTTGCTAGATGTCCTTGCAGGCAGAAATTGGGAGTCGAGGTACTTGGTGACCATCATGTGACACTCAAGGCTGAGCGGCATAGTAGGTCCCGTGGGTGGAAGGACATGTTTCAAGCCAGGGCCTAAGCTGGTCATGGGCCTGGTATAGAAAGAAACTGTGGCCTGAGTAGGGGTGGAGAAGGGGTACAAGGGTCCTGTGGAGAAAGCAGCAAGGATGCTCACTGAGGCAGGGGCTGCTGTGCACAGGCTGTGTGGGGGCGCCGTGACCAGGCTAATGGAACCCTGCAGTCGGCATCCCACAGGACAGGATGTGGATTAACAAAGGGATGTGACCTCCCTTGCCACACACAGCAGCCGTGGAGGGGCATCAGTTCACAGAGGACAAGGGTCTTTTCTTGGTCTCTCTCACTTTTTTAAAAAAGATTTATTTATTTATTATATGTAAGTACACTGTAGCTGTCTTCAGACACTCCAGGGAGTCAGATCTTGTTACGGATGGTTGTGAGCCACCTCTCCAGCCCCTCTTTCTCACTTCTAACGTGAGGTGCCAGAGGCATGATGTAAAACTAATCACTGGAAAGTGACTCTCTCTGTGGCGTATCCCCCAGTAGCTGGCTTCGCGTACTCTTGTCATGGTCCGTGCTGCCCCACCAGATCCCCAGGCTACAGTGTACCTGGGGCCATGCCTGCACTCAGCGCTAACACTCCTAGCTCTTCCACGTGCTTCATGCTGTTTGGTGACTGTGGCGAGCCTGTGCTCAGGATGGCTACGCTTTGGCTTTAGAGCGTGAGAATGTGCTGATTCTTCTAGCTCTAAAAGAACCAAGAAGTAAAAACAAAACAAAAAACAGGCTGGGAAAATGGTTCTATGAGGGAAGTGTTTGCTCTACAAGGAAGAGGAACCCACTCTCTGGGCCAGAAACCCAGGCTTTAAAAAAAAGACAGAATAGGCCTGGAGAGATGGCTCAGAGGATAAAAGCACTGACTGTTCTTCCAGAGGTCCTGAGTTCAATTCCCAGCACCCACATGGTGGCTCACAATTATCTGTAATGGGTGTGTCTGAAGACAGCTACTGTGTACTCACATACATAAAATAAATAAATCTTTAAAAAAAAAGAATAACCCATTGTGGCAGCCCTGAGGGAAGCCATGAGGACCTGTAGGGCCCGCTGGCTGGCCAGCCTAGTGAGCCCATGCCAGTGAAAGACTCAAAATGTAAGGTCAGGCCATGTGTTGTGGTGCACACTTTGAATCCTAGCAATCAGGAGGCAGGAGGTAGAGGTAGTCAGATCTTTGTGAGTTCAAGACCAGCCTGGTCTACGTGGAAACCTCCACTCCAGGCCAGCCAAGGCTACACACACAAAGAAAAAAACCTAACCCCCCTCCACCCCAGTCTGTCACCTGCCCTTCCCCCCATTCCAGCAGGTCACAACCCCACCCCCATCCTTCCACTCTCCAGGAACACCCCCCCTCCCCCCCCTTGCACACTAGGATGAGCTTGCTTAGTCAACCCACTCCCTGAGGACTGGAGGCCTTTGCAGGGAGGGGAGGTCCCTTCTGGAACTCAGAGTCCCAAGGCCAGGGTGTGTCAAATAACTTACTGACTGGCCTTTGCTTTGAGAGCTAGGACAGGAGAAACAGACTGGTGACCAAGGGACAGGGAGTGGCAGACTGTGGGACCCCAGGCTCGCCACAGGGCACTCCCAGGGTTCCTTCCCTCCAGGTTGTCATCATCTGCCTGGTGATCCTGGACACCCTCCTGGTGCTGGCCGAGCTCTTTCTGGACTTCAAGATCAAGCCGGATGAGGAGGACTACGCAGTCAAGGTATGGACCAGGCGCGGACTCGAACCATCGAGCGGCTGCCCCGGAGCCATTTTTACTTTAATAATTCAGACAGTTTTACTCTGTAGCCCAGGGAAGTCTTCGACTATTTTTGATCCTCCTGCCTCAGCTTCCCAAGTGCTGGGATGATAGCCAGGCCTGGCCAGAGATGTTTTGGTGTGGCACCGCCTAATTATCTTTAAAGGGTGGAGACCTTGTCTGTGATGGTGTCACTTGGCCTCAGCCCCGAGTCCTCTCTGGTGACCAGGCGAGTGTGGCCAGAGGCTACCTTGTGACACTGTTCCTTGCTCTCTGTCCCTGCAGGCGTTCCACTACATGAGCTTTGCCATCCTGGTCTTCTTCATGTTGGAGATTTTCTTTAAAATCTTCGTCTTCCGCTTGGAGTTCTTCCACCACAAGTTTGAGATCCTGGATACCATTGTGGTGGTGGTGTCCTTCGTCATTGACCTCATCCTCCTGTTTAAGAACCACCACTTTGAAGCTCTGGGCCTGCTGATCCTGCTTCGGCTCTGGAGGGTGGTCCGGATCATCAACGGTGCGTCTCCTCTGCTCCCAGGGTGCAGGGGGTGTGGGCGCTAGGGTGGGTCCTGGGGTTGTGGCAGTAGTCACCAGAAGATACCCGGGATCTCATCCCCAGTCAGTGTCGTGGCTGCTGCCTCTTGGGTATCGGGAGAAATGTATAATGGTAATACTTGGTGACAAGTGTTACCTTTAGCCGCAAACTGTGATTGCTCAAAAGCCATTTCCCACTCTGCCCAGGTTTTCATGGTTACCAGTCGGTGGTGAGGGAAGCGTGGGACTTGTGCCCAGGGCAGCACTCTGGGCTGATTTCCCTACCCCAGGGTCAGGCAGCACAGGCCAGGCCCCAAGTGACCCCCTGCTGCACTCACTAGCATCTCCAGGCTTCTGTCTCTAGAGAGGCCACCCAGGGAAGCCCTGCTCTAAGTCTAGGCACAAGCGCTTGCTGTCCGGGCGCCTGTGTCTGGCCAGCAGCTGGAGCTGTTCAGCCCTGTCAGGAACCACAGCTGTCACCTAGAGCTGTCCCCCAGGTCTGCTGCAGAGAACTCAGGGAACCTCGATGCTGAGGCAGGCTTGGGAAACCTGGGGTGAGAGGGCGGCAATGGGGCCCAGGATTTGGGGTGGGTGTGTCCTCTGTGGAGCTGGTACCTCGTGCCCCACAGCCCACTCAGTTTGTCAGGGCTTGCAGGGGCTCTGGGATGGCAGGTGGCCACCAGTACACAAGTTTAGTGCTGGGGAGAAAAGCAAACAAGGAACATTCCTTTGTGTCCCGTGGAGACACAGGTGACATGCTAGGAACACATAGGGTTTAAATGAATTTACCAAGAAGACAGATGTAAAGGATTTATTAAATGCACAGAGAGTGGGGTCCCTGAAGGGGCGCCTTGGGCCTCAAGGGGCTGGAAGCCTCCCGCTGCAGCTAGGGCAGGTAACTGCCACGCGCCTGGGCCCCTCTGGGTCTGCACCTGAGGGGCAGCACCGCCACCGGGTCAGGAGCTGTGGGTCACTGGAGCCCTGCAAGGCCTCCCAAGCCAGCGGGGCAGAGCCTGCTACAGCACGGGGGTCCCTGCTTTAACTTCTGGCCTTTTTATCTCTACACTCTGGACTCTGACCAGGAAGACAAGCAACTTTCTGGTACTGCTAGGGACATGTGCCCTTGAGGAACAGGAGCACGGCTAGCCTGTAGAGACTGCACCCGTGCGGCCCCGGGGATACTGCCTTGCTGCCTACTCCTGAGCTCAGAAGCAGCAACCTTGCCTTCCTGGCTAAGGCTGCGCACTGACCGTTGTCTCTACATGCTCCAAGTGTATGTGTGACTCAGAGTACAAGTCGTCATCGTGGGGCTGACACCTCCTGCTAGGCTTGACGACCTGAGTTTAAGCCGTTGGACCCACATGGTGAAAGGAAAGACAGACTTCCCAGGCGTTGTCCTTTGATGCCCACCTGCCTCAGCCCGGTCCCCTCCCTCTCCCGTTTAACTTCAGCTGTTGTGCCACCAAGCCTCTCTCCCTTGTAGGCATAATTATCTCTGTGAAGACACGCTCTGAAAGGCAGATTCTAAGGTTAAAGCAGATCAACATCCAGCTGGCCACCAAGATCCAGCATCTGGAATTCAGCTGCTCGGAGAAGGTGAGACTCAATGGGCCCCCTCCAGCCCACGCGGACCCCACGCCTGTAGCCCCCACTCCAGCCCACACAGGCCCCACACCTGTAGCCCCCACTCCAGCCCACACAGGTCCCACACCTGTAGCCCCCTCCCACCCACGAGGGCCCCACATCTGTAGCTCCCTCCCCCCTCGGTCTTTTCAGCTTCAACACAGCCTCCAAGAGCCAGGTCAGCCCCTCCTCTGGGCACCTTGCTCCTGCTATTACTGCCCAGGGCCCTTCTGGAAGCCACTAGCTCCCCTCCGCAGCCAGAATGCCATTGCTGGTAGCTTTTAGCTGTCTGTAGCCTAGGGCCTTGGGCAGTGTGGCTCAGAAGGTCGCCACCCAGTATGTGTCTGCTTTTACAACAGGAACAAGAAATCGAGCGACTCAACAAGCTGTTGAGACAGAATGGACTTCTGGGGGACCTGAACTAGCCTTCCAGATGCCCCACCTACAGTAGCTGGACTGTGGCCAGACAGCAAGTGTGTGGTGCGAACTCCAGTCCCCATCTCTGCCTTGGCCTGCACCCCTGGATGCCAGGGACACATCTTCACTGGCACTACTGCCTCCTTGTCATCCATGCCCTATGCCTGCAGCTAAGAAATCATCACATCAACCTTCTCTCATTTCTACTGCTCAAAAATGATCAGGAAGCAGGGCTCGTAAAACCAACTTGATGCACATCCTGAAAGGACCTAGAGCTGGTGCCCTGGGCCAGCCCATTCCAGAAAACCTTTACTAGAAGGTCGGTCCCCAGCTGTTCCTGCTGCATTCCCTGGGGGGCCATCATGGTACCCAGCCCCTCCTCTGCCATATCCAGCTGAGCCAGCAGCTTCAAACCGGCTCTGCACCCACCAGCATCTTTTTCAATTACTGTACAATTAATGTATAAAATAAGCGCTCTCCTTCCCCGGGGCTCGCCCACCACAGTCTCTCCTTGGTGTCAGCCCACACCAGCCCACCAGTTATACAGCTAGCGCCTGGCAGGGCCCCAAGACTGCCCTGTAATTAGCATGATCTTGGGGTACAGTCCCCTTGTGGCACACAGTTTTGCACAGCCTCTTGCTGGTTTGCACTTCTCAAATGTTGACGGGCATTCTGAAGACACCTCTCTAGACCAGGGACGATGCACCGAGACGGCTCTCCGTGCTCTGGTCTGGTGCTCGGAAGGGAAGCCCGTCGTCGTCGTCAGGATGGTACTCACTCCTGCGGGAGCCACTTCATCACACAAATGGGAAGAAGAAGCTGAAGGGCAGCCTAGCGTTGATGGTGGGTGGGGCTCGGAAGCCTGCCTCAGCAGGGGCTGACACATCCACAAATGTCACTGCAGTGGAAATGACGATGGTCCTCTCGGGCCCTGGGAGGGGCTGTAAGGAAAAGACAGCTGACACTCTCACTCACCGTCTTCCTCACTCACCTGCCCTCATGGCCAGCCTGAGCCTGGCAGGTGTGTGGAGTCCCTAAGGCACCATGCAACTGAGGAGTACCCTGCGGCTGAGGAGCACCCTGCGGCTGAGGAGCACCCTGCGGCTGAGGAGTACCCTGCGGCTGAGGAGTACCCTGCGGCTGAGGAGCACCCTGCTACAGATTACACTGGTCCAGCAACAGCAACCATGGTTCAGTGGTCACAAGAATCGTGACTGCAAATAAACCCTGTCAGCCTTCAGCCTTTTCCTCTAAGCACAAGTTAAAGAATGACAATGGGTTGTTTTAGGGCTCAAAACCAAGTTGGGCATAATGGCACATGCCCGTTGATGCTCAGGAGCCTGAGGCTGAGGGTCAGTTTGAGACCAGCCTGGGCTACATGGGAAGACCCAGAGGGCACAGCAGCACGTGGGAGCTGTGACGTGAGGATGACCCGCTCAAGCCCAGCCCCCGCTGTAAAGGAACTGAAATCCAGGGAGAAATGAGAATCTTTCATCCCAAGTAATAAACCTTTCCCGGCCCCCTTGCTGCCAGCGGGCCCTCTGTCTTCATCTGCCCCCCTTTATTGTGCTGTGGCTTATTTCCTTCGCTGTGAGGCTGTGGGTTGTCCCAGGTTAAGAGCGGGCCTATGGCTGGTCTGTGTGCTGGCGCACCTTTAATCCCAGCACTCACAAAGCAGAGGCTGGTGGAGCTCTGAGTTCCAGGACAGCCTGGTCTAAGAAAAGAGATCCAGGACAGCCAGGGCTACACAGAGAAACCCTGTCTTGGGGGAAAAAAAAAGAATGGGCCAATTCCCCCCCCTCCGACCACACCCAGCCCATGGAGGCCTCTGCTAGCCCACCTACCTCGGGAATTGAGAGGAGTTGGGCGGTGACGTTCACGATCCTGGCCTGGGGGTTCAGCAGGGACCCATACTTAGTCCATTTCACTTCGATACCCAAAGCCACAGGAAGCTGGCAAGAGCCCTGCAAGAGAAAACTAGATGAAACCAGAATATTACACAACTAACTCTGGGCATTTTAACTCTAAAATGTTTCCGAGTTACAGAATGCTTGGAGCACTAGGGTGAGCGTGCCATGCACATTCAGGTACAGGCAACTTCAGAGCCTGAGTTACTAAAGCATCCGGGCTGCAGATGGTGCTCCACCAGCCCCTCCTATCCCCAAAGCCAGAGTCATGCGTGGTGGAGTTGTGAAGTCCCACTACCCAGTGGTGGGACCCTTGGGGCCTTGACCAGCCCTCATCCATATCAGAGATATTTCTGGACACTGGCTGGGGTCAGCAGGAAAGACAGAGTTTAACAGTGAAAAGATAACCTGCCTGCATCTCATGTTAAAGTGCAAACAGGAAATACAAGTATTCTTTCATGGAAGTCCACCATCTAGCGATGGAGATCCATCTTGAGCTGGAGAGATGGCGCTGCAGGTAAGAGCTCTGGCTGCTCTTACAGGACCTCCTGGGTTCAGGCCCTACAACCACCCGTAACTCCAGTTCTCGGAGACCCAACAGGCTCCTCTAGCCTCGGCAGAACCAGGCTCCACGTGGTGCACATACGTGCACGCACCAGCACACATGCCTTTTATCTTACAAACATAGCTGGGAGGTAGAAGCAGGCAGATCTGAGTGTGAGGCCAGCCTGGTCTACAGCTGGAGGGAGTCAGTGTCTGTATGTTGTCGAAGGTAACAGCACAGGCAGTGATGGCACACACCTTTATTCCCACCACCTGAGTTTGAGGCCGGTCTACATAGCGACAGCCAGGGCTACACAGAGACCCTGTCTCAAACAACAAAACAAAGGAAATAGTGCATCATCTTCATGGACTTTTGGAGCTGCAGCTGGCTCATGAGGGCACATGAGGGCCCCTATGCTACAGTACTTGCCTGGATGTTTCAGTTTCCACATATATTCTTCTAAATTATGTCCTGGTTCAAAAAGCTAGCAGACCTGTTAAACTGGAGACTGCCAAAAGCAGTCACAGGATTCCTTAGCTTATAAGTGCCATTTAGAAACCTTGTCCCTGAACTGGCTTGCCAATATCCCGTTGCTAGGAACTGCTGCAGGTGCAGCGGTGTGAACAGCAGAGGCCCTGGGCCTGCTTCCCCGGCACTAACCGACTGGTGTCTTTCCTAGTGCCAGGAAGCTCAGAGCCATGCCCCAGGTTCCGGGAGGGAGGGAGGCTGAGCCCAGGGTTAAGTGGGCCTTGGGAAGGGATCTGGTGAGGTTCCTCTCCCCGAGCCACTCCTTATAAATATACAGAGCAGATAATGAGAGGCCTGAAGCAGCTGTGACAAGGAATAGCAGGGAATTAGGGGAGCATGGAGCACACCTCGCTGGGGACGGCCCACGCTTTGCTGCTAAGACAAAAGGAGGAGGTGGGCAGAGGAGTCACATGACCAGGAAGCTATTTGTGGGATGTCAGCTTCCATTAAACTCTTTGGGGAACTTTGGAATTGAAAAAGCTCATGTGGGGGTGGACTGCCATTATAGCTCAGAGGGCACGGAATGGGAGTAGTGGAGCCAGGAGGCCACAGCCCATGTCCCTCAGGTCACCAAACACCGGAGGGAGGCTCTCGGCATCACTGCCATCCAAGCTGACCATCCTGGGCTGGAGGACAGCAGGAAGATCTGGAGGCCTGATGTCCTGGGTTTGGGGATATTTGCACAGTCACGATGACTGAGAAATTTATGAGGCTGAACAGGAAATCCACTGTTCAAGTCCGTCTCACCCAGACAGGCCGGAGATATTTCAGTGAGTCCAAGGTTTGACCGTAGCTACCACATGAGGCCACTAAAGAAGTTTCAGATTTAGATGTCACATTTTTGGGCTAGGGGATTTCTAAACCATGTTCGACTGCGGTGGTCACTTGTGCTTCCAATTTATGGAGTGACCACTGTGTTCTATCAACAGCTAGATAAACCACCTCTGGACAGCCCTGAGTGGTGGGTGCCATCGTTCCTGGAGGGCTCCTGGAGGCCTGCATGGCGAGCCATCAGGCAGGCCTTCCTCTTCTCCCTCCCTCTGCCTTGTTAAACCACTGGATTACATCTAATATAAGCCAGCCACCAAGGTCTTCCCCCATTTGGCCTCTTCCTCCTCCTGATGCTGACTACCAAGGTCCAGCTATCAAAGTTCTGAAGCCCAGCAATCAAAAGCCCCCTGGGCTGCCCTAATTAACCAGAAACGCTTCATCCCTCATAAATTTCCACTTGCCTATGGGTCTTGTCTGTCTCCTCTGTCCAGAGGCGGTTGGCAGGCGGCAGGGAAATATCACACCCCTAGCTCCTTCTCCCTTCTCCCTCCCCCCCCCCCAATTCTCCTGTCTTTGTCTCTGATTCCCTGCCCTTTGTCCCCCTGGGACATAATCTCCTTTGTCCTGAGACTGTGGTCTTGGGGTGTCCGATGCTGATTCTGGTCCTTTCAGTTTCCAGATCACAGGGAGTAAACGGAGGCTCGAAAAGGACTGATCAAAGGCATGGCGAGGAAGAGCGAGGGCTGGGAACCTACCTAGCTGGCTTACAGCCCTCCTCTCCCTCCCTCCCTCCCTGCGTACCTTCATGTTGGAGGAGTAGGTGACGAAGTGCACAGGCACCCAGTCCTGCACATCCTGGGCCCGGGAGTTCCCAAACCCAGCCACATAGTCGGGGAAGGCCTGGCCTCTCAGCAGGTCCTGCATCTTCTGTGCCAGAAGCGGACATGGGATGGTGCCTGTCAACCTTAGGGAAGGAAACAGAGGCAATGGAGGGAGGAGTGACGACCTCCAAGACGTGCCAGCCTTGACACTCTATCCTTCCTTCCTTCAGCTGTTGCCACGGCCCTGACTTTGGGACACCTGGTCATGGAGATGGCCAGAAGCAGCTTCCCTACCTGCGTTCCACCATCTCTCTCTCTCTCTGAACACTGTGCCATGGGCAAAAGCCGGACAACACGGTGGCTTTCCTGTCCTCCTGAAGGGTGCTGGAACACCACGTTCCACAGGAGGCTTGGCCAGGGCTTATCCTGGCCTCCTGCATCCTGGCATTCTGTGGCAGAGTGTTCGGTGGAACTCTTAGGAAGTGACACTGAGATCTGAGCAAACACTCAGACTAGTAACGGAGTCACCCCCAAAGAGGCGGGAAGGGCTGCGCTGCTTGTGCAGGACATGGTTAAAATCGAAGGGCGTGCTCTCTGCCACAGCCACTCACCTGAGCTGGCAGCCGGACTGCACATTGTAGCCAAACAGCACGGGGGCCCGGAGCCCCTCACCAGCAAGGCAATCCTGCTCGCCTGTGCTGCGAAGAATAGTAAACTGGCCTTGTCTGTTCGTTGTCTGAATAATCCCAGACATTCACAGGCTGTTAAGGGACAGTCAACAGTTCCAGAGCAGCCAGATTGTCTAGGGAGAAAATGGCGTCATGCGTGCCATGAGACAGGAGTGAGACCAAGCTCCTCCAGGGCCCCTGGCCTGTCACCAGGATGCGGCGAAACGCAAAACACGCCAGTAAATCTCTTCCCTGATTGGCTCACCTTCAAAACTAACTCCAGCCAGCTGTGGCGGGCAGGCAGGCAGCCATAATCAAACCCCTCCAAAGGCTAAGGAGGGCTGCACTTTTGAGCACCGCCTCAACTACAAGCACATTTGAGACCAACTTCCTGGAACCGTGTTTCAAAATGAAGTGTAGGAAGTGGGCTGGGGAACAGCTCGGTCTCGTATATCAAGACCTGATTTAAATCCTCACCAATGCAAAAAACAAATAATTCATATTTCCTATCCATACTCAGTTTGCTTAGGAGTCTCTGTTTAAATGTGAACCGGCCAGGTATGGCGGCACATGCCTGTGGTCACAAGGCTGAGACAGGAGGACCTCAAGGCCAGGCTATAACCAGCCTGAGATTTGAAGCAATGCCAAAAAGTGACCTTTGATCCCAGCACTCAGGAGGCAAGGCAAAGGCTCTGAGTGAGTTCAAGGCCAGCCCTGTCCACATCGTGAGCTTCGGGACACAGCAAGAGCCACTTCCTTAAAAACACAAAAACACAAGTACACGAGTCTAGCTGTCCTTTTAAATGCACTGTGGCCTCCCCCAAAGCCCCAGGTTCTGTTCTACTGAAGCCCAGCCACACCACATCTCAGTGGCCTGGAGTGGCCAGTCAGGAGGTACCCGCTTCCCACAGGCTGCCCACAGCCCCCTGGCAACAAATGGAAGTGCAGTCCACCCATGCAGACAGGAAGGTGACCTTCTCTACAGACCCCTCAAAAGGATACCCCTTCTGCGGCTGAAAGCCGGCGGCCAGCGGGAAGCCCACCCTGTAACCAGGGTTGCCGCTGAGAGGAACGGGCTTGCTGCCGTGCTGAAAGACAAGGTGATGACCTGTGCCACACTATTCAGGTAAGAGCGGGGGAACACAGTGCTCCTCTCAGCTCCCTTTGTGCTCAAGTATAAATAGATCCCGGAGAGTGGGGGAGCAGCACTCTGAGCCTGCAGGGCCCGGGACAGCACCCGGCTTCCAGGCAAACCCCACATGCTACTGCAGTGCAGGCTGGGAGCTGGGTCATGCCTCTAGACTGCCGGTGCTGCCCCTGCCCGCAGAAGGCAGGCTTTCCTCACTCCGGCATCCAAGCAGGACTCTCAAACTCACCTGAACAAAGTCAATCTCAAACTTCTGCTGCAGGAGACTCACTGTGCTGCTCAGTGTCCCCAGAACGAGGGAGAGGCCGGCCTCCTGGATCTGTCCTGCGGCCGTGTACAGCACACTGTATTGCACCTGAGTCAGAATGAGGCCCAGCAGCCATGTCACCAACTCTGATGAAGCAGCCACAGAAAAGCCACGCCCCCAAGCCTGCTGTCCAATCACATCACTCATGTCCCCTTAGCATCCCAGTGGTCACCTCAGCCTCTCTGTGCCCAGGTTTTTGACATTTCAGATCAGCTTACTCAAACTATGGGAACAGTCTATTTCTGCAGAAGAAATGAGTCCAATCAAGTATATGGTGGGGACAATAAATTGTATGTGTGGTGCATGTACGTGAGTGAGTGTGTGTGTCCATGCGTGCACAAACAGAGGCCATAGAATGACACTGGGTGTCTTCTGTAACTCCGCCATGTTGCCTTGAGGCATCGACTCTCATTGAACACCAGCTCTGTCTCAGCGAGGCTGGCTGAGCAGTGTACTCTGGGATCCGCCTGTCTCTGTCCCCAATGCTGGTGCAGTAGCCATGCCTGGCTTTTTACATGGGTGCTGGGGATTTGAACTCAGGTCTTCAAGCTTGTGGAACACTCTTACTCTACTGCGCCATCTTTCTACCATTGACAAGAAAATGTAGATGCATTCTAACGACGTGTTAGATTTATGAAGACATGAAAGACATACCCTCAGACACAGAGCAGAGCAGCAGAAGCTACTAGAGGCCAGACCAAGAAAAGTGTCAGCACAGAATGGACCACAGTCCCCTCTGGAAAGTATGCGGTGCCCCTGCACCCCACAGGCTGGAGTCGGGCAGTTGGGCCAGGACTGCACAGGCACACTGGATGCCTACCTGGAGGACAACGTTGCTGCAGAGTCGATCCTGCCCAGTGCTGACCAGAGATGGCCGCAGGACACCATGGCCTTCTAACCGGGTCAGTGTGTGATTCAGAGACTGATACATTACAGATTGGATCTTGATGGAGACCTGAGAGAAAAAGTATCCTTGGATATGAGGCTACCACGTGTGTGACATACAGCACAGGTGACCCTATTACAGTGCCCAGAGCCTCAAATGAACACTTAGTGACAACCAATGCAGAACACAGGTCACACACACTGCCATACAATGTGCACGCTGTAAATTCACTTTTGCAAGAGTGTAGATATTCACATACACACACATTCAAAGGAAACTCACAAAGTGCGTTCTAAAATGCCTATTTATCATAGACACAGAAATAACCCAAAAGTCCATCAGCTGAGAAATGGACCAGTGTCAAGTGTCCACCTGCACTAGGGACATTACTCACACATAGAAACCAAATCCCCAAACATGCCACTGCATGGGTGAATCTTGAAAACATCAAGTGTAAGAAATCAGACACCAGGAGCTGGAGAGATGGCTCAGCAGTTAAGAGCATGGACTGCTCTTTCAGAGGTCCTGAGTTCAAATCCCAGCAACCAGATGGTGGCTCACAACCATCTGTAAGGGGATCTGACGCCCTCTTCTGGTGTGTCTGGAGACAGCTACAGTGTACTCATTAATAAATAAATAAATCTTTTTTTTAAGATTATTTATTTATTATATGTAAGTATATTGTACTGTCTTAGAGAAAAAAAAGGAAAGAAAAGAAAAGAAACCAACCACCAAAGGCCACGTATACTGCAGATCCTACTCAATATGGAATGCCCACACAGGCAAATGCACAGAATCCAACGTGGTTATCAGGGACTGGAGCAGAACTGAGAACCGATGCGATACAGTGACGCCTAGTAGAATTCCTTTTTTTTTTTTTTAAAGATTTATTTCATTTTGAAAACTGTCACTGTTTTCAGACACACCAGACAAGGGCATCAGATGCCCATTACAGATGGTTGTGAGCCACCACATGGTTGCTGGGAATTGAACTCAGGACCTTCGGAAAAGCTGTTAGTGCTCTTAACCACTGAGCCATCTCTCCAGCCCGATATTGGAATTCTTAAGAGTGATAGAAACCTCCTGGGGTTAGACTGCAGAGACGCTGGCACAACCTTGTGATGACACTAAAGGCTACAGCATTGGTCAGATTGACAGAGTCGCCAGCAAGTGGGAGAACAGGGCTCACAACCCAGGACCAAAGAAGGGGGAGACTGCATGACACACTACAAAGGCACAATTCCACGGCATGACCAACTGCGCATGCATAAACACACACACACACACACACACACTCACACCATGCTTAACACCAAAGCATAGAGTCCACACCTCTAAACTCAGTCTTAGTTTCACAAGCAGAAGCCCAGCTTCCCAGAGCAAACCACGGCCTCAGGAGATGCAGCCTGCAGTCCTGTCTAGGCAGCTCACACACAGTGGCTGACCAGACAGTAGGATCCAGGAAGGACAGAGCCAGACAAACTTTCTAAATAGAATCAGGGAGCCTAGATTGTGACCAGCACCAGAAGAGTGACAAAGCAACAAGGACCCCTGAGGACAGGCAGGATGCTTGTGACAAGGACTCTCCAGGTCAATTTTTGGAAGCCACTATTTGGGAAGGTACCCAAAAGCACCTGCTCATTAATTAAGCTGTCTTTAACTTATACTGAACTGTTTATAATTTACAGTGGCAAGTGTTTACTTTAGAAATAAAGATGCAGCCCTTACACACCTGCTCCTATGACCAAGGCAACCCTACAACTGCCCTCCCAGGTCAAAATCACTAGCTCTCACAGGAGACAGCATGGGGACATGGGTGACAGGAAAAAGGAAATCTAGTCTGCACAACTGTCTATGCCACCAAGGCACCTCAACAGCCTGAGTCAAGTGGGGAACCCTGGGCTGTGACTTAACCAGCGCTTGTTAAAATCAAAAGACCGCTGGGTGCTAAACAGCGTGTGGGCGGAGCCAGTCTGAAATGGTTCAAACAAGGCGCCTTTTAGAGGATGTGTCACATTTTTGTTTTGTTTTGTTTGAGAACACGATCTTCGATCTTCGTGGTGCACTTCTGGCCTGGGATTCTCTGTGGACCATACTGGCCTTGAGCTCACAGACAGCTGCCTGCCTCTGCCTTCCAAGTGTTGGGGGTAAAGCCATGTGCTCCTAGGCCTGGGAAAAAATAAACCTTAAAAAATAAACTCATTTAATTTGAGGGATGTGATATCTGCAGTTGATCTCTGGCCAACAACATATGTACGTATCCCCACCCCATCCCCAATAAATCCCTCTCTCTCTCTCTCTCTCTCTCTCTCTCTCTCTCTCTCTCTTTCCCTCTCTCTCTCTCTCTCTCTCTCTCTCTCACACACACACACACACACACACACAGAGAGACAGAGACAGAGACAGACAGGGAAGCTTTATGCTTTTACCTGTGTCGTTGAATTAGGTACCTAGACAAAAATAAAGCACAGCTAAGTTAGGTACAACAAACAGACGAGTTTCCACAGCCTTTTCAGACTTCAGCTAAAGGCCACCTTCATCATTCGCGATGCCACCGACATGACAGCAGACCCTCCACTCTAGACCACGCTTCTTTTTCTGTGGTAACCCTCGACCATCTCGCGCTCCCTCAGCAGCAGCCCTGCCGAGGCATGCCTGCCTTGCTGTCACTGTCCCGCCCGTCAGCCCTAACCCTGGAGGACCAGCTTAGGAAACACGAAGGACTGAGGAGGACAAACCGCTCTGACTATGGCAGCCCGGGGCCCTATCCTCGCACAACCCTGATAAGAACATAGAACCCAGGAGGGGCCACGGCTGAGTCACCTCCTCCTCTCTGCAGCCCTCCCTGGCAAGCAGGCCTCGCTCACTGTTCCAGCTCTGTCACCAGCTCTAAGGAGAATAGCCCTTTCCTTGGGACTTGGGTGACCCCAGCCCATGCTAGACCTTTCCTGATGGCCCCCGTCTCCAGGTGGACATGCACTTCCCCTCCCTGCTGCTCCTGGGAGCCCCTTTTTATGGTGTCCGCATGGTCAGTGTCACACTGGACGGACTCTAACACTGTGAGCAGCCCTGGCCCTGCTCAGCTGCTCTCAGGGAAATGAAGGAAATGTTAAACTGAATGGAAACAAGGCACAGTCGTGCTACATACAAACGTCATACAGGTCACCTGAGTGGCCTCTGATGCCACAGGGCCAGGGCATGTGGAGCTCATACTACCGCTTAAAGGGACAGTCAGTTCTGCTTCCAGATGATTCTTACCCTCAGAATGGCAGGGCTACTGTAATGAGCCATGCTGAGGGCTTCCATTCCTTCACACTGGTCTATGTCCACCCTTCGGCTGCATTCGAAGGCCTGGTTCACCAGGAATGCTGGAAGAGGTCACACACAGGGGATGGGGGGACAGGGGATAGGGGGACAGGGGGTGGGGGAAGGGAGTGAGGGGGGAGGGGTGGGGGAGGGATATACAGAACATGTTCAGTTCAAGAATGGGAACTGAAAACAGTCATGTAGAAAAGGCAAAATCAGGGCTGGAGAGATGGCTCAGCAGGTAAGAGCACTGACTGCTCTTCCAAAAGTCCTGAGTTCAAATCCCAGCAACCACATGGTGGCTCACAGCCACCTGTAATGAGATCTGATGCCCTCTTCTGGTGTGTCTGAAGACAGCTAAGGTGTACTCACATTTAATAAATAATTCTTTTTTTTTAAAAAGGCAAACAAGCTATAAATCAAATGAAAAGTAGGTTTCAACTAGGAAATACAGGCACAAAATATTCTAAATACAAAATGCCAGAAGATGCAGAACAGAGCATCTCCTTCTAGTTCTGTGCCCCGCCCAGGGCTCTGCCTCAGAGGGGACACGTGACTGTCCCCTGAAGCTTTCAGAAATACCATGCAAATAAAAAAACACATGCGTAAAAGGTTATTTTTTAAACAACCGGTTTCCCCTTTTGGACCTGGAGGCACACGCCACACTGTTCTGCACATTTTTCCATGAGCCATGCCCCGCCCTGAAGCCCTTCCAGCAGTCCTGAAGGGATAATTAGCGCTCTCTGCGGATGCAGCATAATTACTCCCCAGTTCCCGGCTAATGGCCACAGCAGTTGTCTCTGCCTTGGCTGGTGCTGTCACAATCTGCACAGGGCTCCTGCGTGTGGGCCAAGCCTTCCTTCAGGAGCTCTGGTAATTTTGATCCATATGTCACGCTGCCTTTGGCGGGCTGTGACCAACTGTTCCACCAACTACTGCAGGAGAGTATGTCTCCACAGCCTCAAACTTTTTGAGCTTTGTCAATCGGAAAAGTAGAATGGCTCTGAGCTTGGCTTGTTTGCTCTTGAGACAAGGTCTCACTATGTAGCCTAGCCTGGCCTCACACTGGTGGTCCTTCCTCCATCTTCCAAGGGAGGGGTTGTGGCCTGCCCGCCTTCCAGACGTCAGCTGCCTTTACTGACGCTGACCTATGTCTTCCCAGCAGAAGCTCCTTGTTGCCCAGCTGCTCTTCACAGTGGCTCACAGCTGGCTGACGGCTCGAGAGCCATGGCTTTGGCCTTCTGTAGCCCAGGCCGGGGTCCATGGCTTCTCTGACCTCTTGGAAGGAGTGGCTTTTACCCAGGCACCATGATCTCAGTGTTCTCACTGTGCGAGTCAGCCCAAGACGTGCTCTGCAGGCAGGCGTGGGGCTTGGCATCCCAGAACTGGGGAGGTGCGGTGGAAGGAGCAGGCTGAGAGAGACTGAGAGACCGCGACTCAGAACAAACAAGATCTGGGCAGGATGGAGTGTGACTTTAACTCTGACTCGGGGATGGCAGAGTGGGTGCAGAGGCAGTGGATCATTTCAAGACAGCCTGATCTGTGTATTGAGTTCTGGACAAGCTGGGGCTAAATAGACAACGTCTCAAAAAACTAAAAAACGGAGTGGGGGGGTAGACAGATGATGGCTTAGCTGTTGAAGGCTAGACTCACAACCAAAATATTCAAAACAAAAACAAATCCCAAAAATCAACAACAATAAAAAAGAAACTAAACACCTCACCATTTCCACTCTGAAACAAAGCAGGGCTTTTAGCATGGCCTCAAGGGTAGTGCAGAAACAATTTCACGTTTTGTTTTAATTACATTTGACTTGTGGGTAGGTGTGGAAGGCAGAGGATAACCCACGGTAACCAATTCTCTCCCTCTGTGGCCTGCGTCTCAGAGAGACACTCGGTATGCCAGGCTTGGTGGCAAGCTCCTTCACCTGCTGAGCCCTGTCACTGGCCCCTGGGTGGAAGTTCACTACAGGACCCAGCCTCCTGCAGAGCAGTGAGCAGCGCTCGCTCGGCTCGGACGTGCTCCATCAGTGGCTGTGGGGCTGTGGAGCCTGAAACAGGAGCTGCAATCGCAGGTGCTCACTAGGCAGCGTTCAGGCACTCACTGACCTGGTAGAGAGGACTCCTCAGGTGCGACCTTTGAGGCATTCTACCTGGAGAATCTCTGGGTTTAGAGCTGTCTAACTGGCAAGCTTACGTGGCCAACAGGAGGAGCAGCAGCGCCCTCTTACCCGCAGGGTTCTGATCTGCACACAGCGATGACGTGAGCGGTGAAGGCAGTTTCAGAAATGACCCTGAAGATGTGCCCGCAGTCCGCAGAGGAGCTCCGTACTGCAAACACAGCACACAGAGACGCACACAGGTTAGATAAGGGCTCCTTCAGCATGCGCTGGACACGCTGGCAGCGCCCACAGTGCCGGGCAGTGGGGACACATAGTCCCTGCCACACAGGGCCCACATATAGCTGTGGGTCTGGGAACACAGTGCTGGGGGGGGGGCTCATTCTCAGCTGTCAATCACATCCTCACATACACCTTTTAAAAATAAATTTTATGGTAGCCCACACCTTTTTTGTTGTTGTTGTTGTTGTTTGGATTTGGTTTTTTCGAAACAGGGTTTCTCTGTATAGCCCTGGCTGTCCTAAAACTTACTCTGTAGACCAGGCTGGCCTAGAACTCAGAAATCCGCCTGCCTCTGCCTCCCAGAGTGCTGGGATTACAGGCATGTGCCACCACCGCCCAGCTGGTACCCATACCTTTAATCCCAGCACTCAGGAGTCAGAGGCAGATGGATCTTTGTGAGTTGGAGGGCAGCCTTGTCTGCATAGTCCTGGGCCAGTTTGGGCTACACAGCCAAAACTGTTATGTAACAGTTTTCTCCGAGACTGAAACATCCCACTGCAGGACAATTCCTTAAGCAGGAAGGTAAAGGACTCAAGGGAGCTTCAGGAAGTCCCTGGAGCTGCACAGCTTCAGTAGGCCCCTCCCTGCCAAGAGCAAGCAATCAAAGCTGACACTCAACAGTATCACAACAGAGATGCAAAGAGACTCTCAGGCCAGGCCTGGAAGAAGCTGGAACCAGCTGAGCTGTCTGGAAGAGGCTTAAACCAGTGGTCCTCAACTTGGGGGCTGAATGACCTTTCACAGTGGTCATTCCTGAATATCAGATATTTCCATTACAATTTATAACAGTAGCAAAATGACAGTTATGATGTAGCAACAGACATGATGCTATGCTGGGGGTGATGGCAACACGAGGAACTGATTAGAGAGTCGTGTCACTTGGAAGGTTGAGAGCCACTGCTCTAACCTCTCAAGTTTTATGTATTTGTTGAGGTGAAGTCTAACTGTGTTGCCCAAGCTAGCTCTGTGCTCCCTCAGGGCTTGGCCTCCGAGGCTGGGCATGAAGCTGCTTGTGTAGGCGTGGCGGGTCAAGGCTGGAGCCCAGGCCTCACTGCGCCCTCTCCTTGGGAGGCCGAGGCAGGCAGATGTCTGGAAATTAGAGGCCAGCATGGTCCACACAGGGAGTTAGTTCTGGGGGAACCAGAGTTACACAGTGAGATCCTATCTCAAGTAAATAAATAGAGGCTTAGAAGAACATGTGCACCTGTGTGTGTGTGTGTGTGTGTATGTATGTGTGTGTGCCTGTGTGTGGTGCATGCATCACCATACTGTTGTCTATTTCATTATGGAATACTCCTTGGCATATGACGGGAAGCTGATGTAGTGTTTACCTCTGTGGACTGGAATCAGATGGCTGAGCACAGATGTGAATAAATCACTGTTCATTGAAATGGCAGTTATGACACTCATTAAAATCCTATAAGACTGTATGTGTCTGTGAATGGGGAGGGGCCATGGAGGTCAGAGGTCATCTGGTTGTCTTCCTCAATTGCTCTTTGTTTAGTTTTTGAAACAAGGTCTCTCTGTTTACAACAGAAACTGGAAGCTCTTGTCTGCAAAGAAAGGATGGGGGGGCAAGAGAGGTGGGTAGTTGAATGGTTAAGGGCACATACTGCTCTTGCAGAAGACCCAATTCAGTTTCCAACAACCACATCAGACAGCTTACAACCACCTGCAACTCCACCTCTCTGGGACCCATCTCCTTCTCCTGGTCTCCACAGACACTGTGCTCACTTGCACACGCCCTCCCCCACAAACATAATTACACCAGCATAGCGGCACACACTTCTAATCCCAGCACTCAAAGACAGAGGCAGACAGGACTCTGATTTCCCAGCCACACTGGTCTACGTAGTGAGGTCTAGGTCAGACAGCCAAAGCTGCATAGTGAGACCCTGTCTCAAAAATAAATAAGCATAAAAACATAATTATTATTTTGGTTTTTCAAGACAGGATTTCTCTGTGTGGCCCTGGCTATCCTGAAACTAGTTCTGTAAACTAGGCTGGCCTTGAACTCAGAGATCTCTTGCCTCCAAAATGTTGCTACTAAAAGCATCAACATTTTTACTTTAAAAAAAAAAAGCTGAGCGGTGGTGGCGCACGCCTGTAATCCCAGCACTCTGGGAGGCAGAGGCAGGCGGATTTCTGAGTTCGAGGCCAGCCTGGTCTACAGAGTGAGTTCCAGGACAGCTAGGGCTACACAGAGAAACCCTGTCTTGAAAAAACCAAATCCAAAAAAACCAAAAAAAAAAAAAAAAAAAAGATGGCTAGTGGCTGGGGTTAATCTTCCACTCCAGAGACAGAGACACAAGATTATCATTTCAAGGACCAGCTGAACTATACTGTGGGACTTGAGTTCAATGACGAAAAGTTACAAGGTACAGGGGGGCTGGGGCTGGGGGCCGGGGCTGAGGCCAGGGGCTGGGGTCATTGGGGGTTGGGCCTGGCTCCGATCCCCACCACTGCCAGGTCTGGAGTGGTAGGACCACACGAGTGACCGAGGTAGACTTATCAAGATGCTCTGACCCGGAGTCCACAGGCCATTTGCCTGCAGCTGCTTCTCTCAGTAAAACGGGACAGCAGTGCGGCCTGCCCAGGCAGGGCAGTAATGCCAGAAAGCCCTACCTGGTGCCTGGCATGCGGGGGATGCCCAAGGAATGTAACCAATCTTCACATCGACATGGGAAGACACAAAGTTTGTGACAGAAAAAACGTTTCCTAGAACAATGTTTCTAGCTCTGATCGCCGGTTCTATGATTATATCCACGGTCTGTAGATACAAGTACAGACCAGGGTGAGCAGGCGCCAACCTTTTCATGACCATTGCAATGTGGATTCTGGGGGCAGTGAGCCGTGGAACTGACTCAGTAAGCATGGGTTCCAACCAGGCCTCTGTGTCGCCTGAGGCTCCTCCATGACCTCCCACACAACTACTGGTCACTGTGCCTTCCTCCTCAGAGGACGGATGCCTCCGAAAAGGTGTTCTTCCTTCATTTTCTGCTTTGTGTGTGAAGTGACTGTCTGTCTGTGCACGGACACGCCCGTGTGTGACTGCATGGACACATGGATGCACATGCAAGTGCAGGCCTGAGGCTGACGTCAGACATCATCCTCATTCTTTCGCCCACTGTATTCAGTGACACAGGTCTCCATCAAGCCTTAGCTTGCAGGTAGAGCTAGTCTGTAGCTAGCTTGCTCCTGACGATCCCATATCCATCCTCTAATGTTGAGATGACAGGCAGGCCACCACACTCCCATCGGCATTTACATGGAGAGTGGAGATTTGAACTCCTGCCTTCATGCCTGTGGCTCAAGTGCTTAACCACTAGTTATCCCAGCCTCCCTCTGTTCTGTCCTGAGGAGGCAGGGTCTCATGCAGCTCAAGCTGCTGTAAATTTGAGCTCCTGCTCCTCCACCTCCCAGGCTGGGATTGTAGGTGGTACCAGCAAGTCCAGCTTTTAAAGTTGAAGCACACTCAACGTTAGCCAGTCACAGTTTCTGCGCTCGCTAATGAAGGGATAGAAAATAGCCTGCAGGTGCCTAATTCCGTAAAACTAAATAGCACTCTGAGATGAGTACCTGGAGTGCAGAGAGCCCGCTCTCTGTGCCAGAGGCAGGCTGCAATCAGCCCACTGCAAGCTCTAGGGTTCAGAAGAACAGAAAATTCTGCAGAGACAAAATTCAGTGCAGAACTGATCTCATATCCTGAGTTCAGAATCTGAACATTGGCTTGAATTCTCACGATCTTTGACAGAGAGGAGTAGCATCGACTCTCCAGGTCTCGTGTATGTCCCAAGGGCAGCAGTTTGGCTTCATATGTTGGTACTGAAATCAGCGTCTAAGGTAGAGTATCTCGGGATGTATGTACAACAGCCATCAGGTTGTTGGCTCACCTCGTATTTAGTGGGCTGTGCGCCATCTGATGCGGCTGTGGGAGGAACAGCCGACTCGGCCCTCAGTGTGAAGCCACCTGATGTTCCCATCAGTCTGTCGAAATTGTTTTCATCGGGCACTTCCGGATTAGCAAAAGACAGCGCAGGCTTGTCTGTAGACAAAGCGTTGGAAATCAGCAGGAATGTACAGAGTCTGTGACATCTCAACTTTGGAAACCACTGTTAGTAGCAATAAAACTCCTACAAGAAAACGGTCTTTCAGGGCTGTCTAGATGGCTGACAGGGGAAGGCGCTTGCCACCAGACATCACAACTTCAGTTGGATCCCTAGGACTTATGGAGAGTAAAGAGAACTGCCTCTGAACAAGTCACCCTCTAACCTACACACACACACTACACACACACCTCACACACACACACTACACACACACACCACACACACACACCTCACACACACACACACAGGCACGCACGTACACACATTTGATTTTAAATGCTTTCTTCTCCATCTGCCTCTCCCGGGTTTCGCGAGGCCTGGTAAATGAACAGGATTCCTAATCACCATGAGTTTGAGAACACCCTGGTCTGCGTGCGGAGTCCTAGGCCAGCGAGGGATCCATGGGGAGAGCCTGCCATGAAAAACCAACGGAGCAGCAGGAGCACTCGCCAGGCTGCATGGAATGAAGGCCCACGGGGAACAACGCAGCAGAGGCCACGGGTCAGGCTGCTCACTGTCCAGCGCACGGACCACAGTCTGCCTCTTCCCCACTCTAGGGGACACTCTCTGTGGGTGGCTGTCAGAAAAATAATATTCATCTCCTGGCGGCCACTTCCTGTGCTGTGACACAGGGGAGGAAGACGTAGGCTCCATACCCACTGGGCTGCTGTCATGGCTTAGACATCACTGTCACCTGTCACTCTGGATAAGCACATTCCCCCAGGTCTTTAGTCATGAGGGAACAAACCCTAAACATGGGAAGACACGGAAACGAGATGATGACGTTTGCTGCCAGGGCCATGAGTGAGAGAACAGCACATGTTCAGGAGCACTGTGGACCAAGACACTAGCCTGAGCTGACTGCCCGGGTTAAAAATAGAGATCCTGTATTCATGCAAATCTCCTTAGTAAAAATAAAAAAAGAGAAAGGAAATGGAAACCACAGGAACATTTAAAGATGAGACTAATTTTTAACCATTACTCTACTAGGAAATAAACGTGCGCAGGGCAGTGGTGGTGCACGCCTGTAACCCCAGCACTCTGGGAGGCAGAGGCAGGCGGATTTCTGAGTTCGAGGCCAGCCTGGTCTACAGAGTGAGTTTCAGGACTGCCAGGGCTACACAGAGAAACCCTGTCTCGAAAAAACCAAATCCAAAAAAAAAAAAAAGGAAATAAACGTGCATGCATACACATGTATACACACACACACAACTTGGATCCCTCTGACTATGTGACATAAACATCTTTGAAGTCAATGTAAGATTAAGACAGTTACAGAGCAAATACTTGAAGCCAGCGAGTGTGCCTGGGATCTATAAAGTTACCTGTAAACCAGACTAGGGCCTGAATTCTTCACACGGCCAACACAGAAGATGGGCGTCTTAAATGGAGCTGAGTGAGGAGGTGTTCTTCCACACAGTAACGTGTAAAAGAAAAACAGAGCTTCATAAAAGCTATCAAATTCAAATACTTACAGTTTGAAATATGGACGCAGAAGATGGAAGGGTTGATCTGATCAGTGAGTTTAAAGTCACGGTGAGGCGGGTCTGCTGTCAAATTCATCGAGTAGAAGGCTGCCTTCTGACTACAAAACTGCCGGTCACCCCTGAAAGTTAAAGAAAGCAACAGCAAGTTTTCAGGCCACACTAAGCCAGATCATCCTAAATCTCCCAGATGCCTTCACCACAGAAGTAAGAACTGCAGGGACACTGGTGAAGGTGTCACGTCACAAGAGACTCCATTTGGCTTCACTTGTGAGCCCAGCAGTGGCCCTGAGGCTCTGCTTCTGCCTGCTGTGGCAGTGCACAGCTTAATCCCAGCCCCAGGGGAGTGGGGACAACTGAGTCTAGGAGTTCAGGTCTATGCAGCCAGTTCCACACCAGTCAGAGCCACACAGTGAGACCCTGTCTCAAAGCACCACCATCACCACAGCAACAACACTGTTAAAAGGAAGCCTGCTGGGTGTGGAGTAGCGTGTTGGACAGCGTTGAGATCGTGACATTCTGAGGGCCGGAGAGATGGCTCAGTGGTTACGTGTCTACTGCTCTCAAAGAGAACCTAGGTTCAGTTTCCAGAACTCGGATCAGGCGGCTCACGCCTGGAACTCCAGCTCCAGGGGTCTGGATGGTCTCATCTGGCTTCTGCAGGCACTGCATGTATGTGCTGCCCATGACACACACAGACACACAGAGATGTGCATAAGAGCATGCACACACACACACACACAAATAAATATAAAAACATACTAGGAAGTTTGCTTTGAGTGTTATTATGTGTGTGTGTGTGTATGTGTATATGTGTGCACAAGTGTGTGTTTATGTTTTTCCATCCCACATGTGTGGAAGTCAGAGAACAATTTACAGGGTCAGTTCTCCCCCTTCTATGTACATCCTAGAGATCAAGTTCAGGCCATCAGGAAGTGTCTTTACCCACTGAGCCACCCTGCCCTGCTCTCTTCCCTATCCTCTCTACCTCAGCTACCTGTTGGGCTTGCGCCCTAGCTATAAGGTCTGTCCCCAACCTCTGCTGCCAACGTGTGGGTGACCTTTAGGACACAACATAGCTCAGACCATCTTTTCTAGAAAGCCTTCCCTGGCCAAGCTGAGGTGACCTCTTTCCTTGGTGTTCCTCAGGGCCCTGCCTCATTTACTCGGCTCCCTCAGAGCTTCCAACAGGAAGCTCTTAAAAATTGTATGGAGCCTGGCAGTGGTGGTGCAGTGGTGCACACCTTTAATTCCAGCACTTGGGAGGCAGAGGCAGGTGGATTTCTGAGTTTGAGGCCAGCCCGGTCTACAGAGCAAGATCCAGGACAGTCAGGGCTACAGAGAGAAGCCCTACCTCTCAAAAGACCAAAAAAATAAAAGGCACCAGCAAACTTGGCTACGGGGTGGCTGCTAAGTACAGAGAACCTGCCTGGCCTGTGCCAGGCCCTGCTCCATCCTGCGACCTCCTGCCCTGCAGAAAAGGGCCGGGACAAAGCAGGGGCCAAGAGCCTCGGGGTCCTAGCTTGGTGACTGTCTGCAGTGGAAGTGAAACCAGAACTCTATTAACCTAGTACACACACACACACACACACACACTCACACCCTAGAGCCCTGTGCACGCTAGTCCTGTGCTCTACCACTAAGCAGTGTCCCAGCCAGTCAAGCCAGTTTAATGAAGGCCACTGCATGGCAGGAGCCGGAAGTCACTGACTGCAGCGATGAGAGACTGCACTCACCACGGTCCCATCTGATGGGGACAGACTCACTCAGGATGCTCACCAGCAAATTCCAAGGCATACTACAGACAGGGTGTGTGGTGGCAGTTACAGACACGACAAAACCTTTACAAACTGAAGCCTGCACAATAAGGCACTCTACTAACCAGGACTGAGACTTAATCTGCCTTTTCTTCCTTTTTTAGACATGAGGTCTCCCTGTAACCACCCTGGCTAGTTCCCAACACCAGGACTCAGGAGATCCCCCTACCTCAGGCCTCCCAAAGAGCTATAGCTACAGGAGAGTTGAGTTTAACCTGGTTCCTTTGGTGGGGGAGGGAGAGTAACACAAACAAAACTAATTTAAAGAAAATCGAAGTCGCCCACACGCCTGTAATCCCAGCACTCTGGGAAGCAGAGGCAGGCGGATTTCTGAGTTCGAGGCCAGCCTGGTCTACAGAGTGAGTCCCAGGACAGTCAGGGCTATACAGAGAAACCCTGTCTTTAAAAAACAAAACAAAAAAACAAAACAAAAAAAGTTGTACAGGGACTAAGTATTATTAATCCCAGCACTGGGGAGGCAGAGGCGGATATCTGAGTTCACTACCTGCCTGGTGTTACACAACAGCCACGGCTACATAGAGAAACCCTGTCTCAAAAATTTAAAGGGCTAGAGAGATGCCTTGTCAGTCAGTTAAAAGTGTGTCCTGCTTTGGAAGGAGACCTGAATCTGGTTCGGAGGACCCATGTTGGCAGCTCCCAGTCTCCTCCAACTGCAGGCCCAGGATCTAACACCCCCTTCTCCAGGCCCAGGATCTAACACCCCCTTCTCCAGGCCCAGGATCTAACACCCCCTTCTCCAGGCCCAGGATCTAACACCCCCTTCTCCAGGCCCAGGATCTAACACCCCCTTCTCCAGGCCCAGGATCTAACACCCCCTTCTCCAGGCCCAGGATCTAACACCCCCTTCTCCAGGCCCAGGATCTATCACCTTCCCTGGCCTTGGCAGGCCACTATACTCATGTGCATACACATAATTAAATAAAAATAACAAAAGACATGGTAGTACACATCTTTAATCGCAGCACTCAGAGGCAGGGACAGATGGGTATCTGTGAGTTCAAGGCCAGCCTGGTCTCTATATAAGTTCTAGGCTACACAGGGGAACCTTGTCTTTAAAAAAAAAAAAAAAAAAAAAAATCGGGGCTGGAGAGATGGCTCAGGGTTAAGAGCACTGACTGCTCTTCTGAAGGGCCTGAGTTCAAATCCCAGCAAACACATGATGGCTCACAACCATCCGAAATGAGATCTGACGCCCTTTTCTGGTGTGTTTGAAGACAGCTACAGTGTACTTACATATAATAATAAATAAATTAAAAAAAAAAAATCAAGGGCTGGAGAGATGGCTCAGTGGTTAAGAGCACTGACTGCTCTTCCGAAGGTCCTAAGTTCAAATCCCAGCAACCATATGGTAGCCACAACCATCTGTAATGAGATCCGGTGCCCTCTTTGGGTACGTCTGAAGACAGCTACAGTGTACGTAGATATAATAATAAATAAATCTCAAAAAAATCATATTACCATATTTTAATAAACTGCACTTGAATTCAAAACCTACATTCTCGCAGGGCTGGCGGGGCTTGTAGTCCCAGGACGAGCAGACTCTGCCCTGGTCCTAGAGCCGGAAAAGAAGCGGCGCCAGCATGTGCCCCCAGCCTGTTTCACAAGGCTTGAGGGGAACTCAGTTTCCCCACTGGGCTGATAAAATGGTTTCTCAAGGGAAGAGTCCATTGTGTCTCCAAAAGGACTAAGCAGTCAGGCGGCTGTCCTGCAATTCAGTCAGCTCTGGCTGCAGTGAGCTGGCTCCATCCTGGATGCAGGATGCATAAACCTTTCCACGGGGCTGTTTTGTTACAAAAACCTCTGAGAAACAAGCCGAGATCACTCGGAACTGATCACATCTCCTCTGTCTGGCACTCGCATGGGAGCGGCCCCCTCTGCCATTTCCCAAGCATCACGAATGGAGAAGCCTCCTTTTGTTTACAGCCAGAGAGGTGCACACGAAGCGCCCTGCTTTAATAAAGTCCACAGAAAGAGCTGATGCGGGGCTGGGGGAGGTGGCTTAGTGGGCGAAGAGCTTGCTTCAGAAGCATCATTTTTTTTTTTTTTTTAAAAAGCATGATATCCGGTGGTGGCGCACGCCTGTAATCCCAGCACTCTGGGAGGCAGAGGCAGGCGGATTTCTGAGTTCGAGGCCAGCCTGGTCTACACAGTGAGTTCCAGGACAGCTAGGGCTACACAGAGAAACCCTGTCTCGAAAAACCAAAAATAAAAAAAATAAAAAAAATGAAGATGGAAAGCAATAAATGAACAGTCCCATGTTTTCCATCAGCCAACATGCATGCACGCAAAGACAAGCACACACATGTATATATGCATGCATACACTACACTACACACACACACACCCCCTAGGCTGTATGAGACTATTTCACAGGTACAGACAGGTGACACTATCTATGCACAGCTCAAACATTAATTTCCAACCTTGCTAACACCCTAGAGGCTACACACGCCCCTCCGTTGCCCATACTGTCGAGCGGCTACACGGGTACAAGCAACCGCTTCTGACAACACAGAGCTGTGTCTGAAGGGTGTGGAACACAAATCCTGTCCTCAGATTGTACTATCCTGGCCAGACTGCCATCAAGCCTCCCTGACATATGCTTACGTGACAACTGCAACGGAGCAGGCAGAGAAGACGCTGAAATCGGTGGGGCTGCAGTCAGGGTCGCAGCAGCAGTTGACATCACACTGTGCTGGAAGCAGGTCACAGACACACAGAGCAGCAACTACGAAATAGGAGAGTGGGGGTCAGGGGGTAATTAGGCTGTCACTGCTCCCGGCCACCAAAGGATTCCGGAACTCAGTGTCACAAAAGCAGCCGGTTCCTCCTGGGGGAAAAGTTGCTCGTGGACATAAGTCACTGTGAGTACCCCAGCCCAGTGTATAAGTCACTGTGAGTACCCAGCCCAGTATCTAAGTCACTGTGAGTACCCAGCCCAGTATCTAAGTCACTGTGTGTACCCCAGCCCAGTGTCTAAGTCACTGTATGTACCCCAGCCCAGTGTCTAAGTCACTGTGTGTACCCCAGCTCAGTGTCTAAGTCACTGTGAGTACCCAGCCCAGTGTCTCTCTAAGTCACTGTGAGTACCCCAGCCCAGTGTCTAAGTCACTGTGAGTACCCCAGCCTAGTATCTAAGTCACTGTGAGTACCCAGCCCAGTGTCTCTCTAAGTCACTGTGAGTACCCAGCCCAGTGTCTCTCTAAGTCACTGTGTGTACCCCAGCCCAGTGTCTCTCTAAGTCACTGTGTGTACCCCAGCCCAGTGTCTAAGTCACTGTGAGTACCCAGCCCAGTGTCTAAGTCACTGTGAGTACCCAGCATAGTATCTAAGTCACTGTGAGTACCCAGCCCAGTGTCTAAGTCACTGTGAGTACCCAGCCTAGTATCTAAGTCACTGTGAGTACCCAGCCCAGTGTCTCTCTAAGTCACTGTGAGTACCCAGCCCAGTGTCTCTCTAAGTCACTGTGTGTACCCAGCCCAGTGTCTCTCTAAGTCACTGTGTGTACCCCAGCCCATTGTCTCTCTAAGTCACTGTGTGTACCCCAGCCCAGTGTCTCTCTAAGGTGGCTGCAGATGCTAACACTCCTCCTTCAGAGCAGATTCCCAGGAAGGATGTTGGCGACCTCGTTCCTTTCCTCACGTGCAGCCAGTTGCTTTGAAGCTCAGCTAAGGTCATGAGATCCTGACCAATCACCAAATGTTCCTAATTTGGCTTACGATGTCCTTTTTTTTTTTTTTTAATTTAAAATTTTACAATATAGGGTAATGCACTGATGACAGGATACTATAACATGGAGGAAAGGTAGGGACACGCACCCAACCCTGACAGCCACTGTGACTCCTCAGGACTCCATCTACCCCACTTAACAGGCAGAACCTCCATCAGAGCAGAAGAGACGGCGTCCTCCCGGAGGGCTGGGTCTACTTGATAGGCTGTTTCAGTGTATTCCTGACTTTGCTGCCCTACTCATTCTGCCTCTGTCAGTGGAGAAAACCCTCTCAAAGAAATAACAGGGAGCCTGGAAAGAAGCTGGCTTATCAAGAGCACTGGCTGCTCCTGCAGAGGATCTCACTTTGGTTTCTAGAACCCACGTGACAGCTCGCAGCCATCGGTAACTCTGGTTCCTGGGGATGTCATGCCCTCTTCTGGCCTCTGCAGGTACCAGGCACATAGAGGGCATACAGATACACAAGCAGGCAAAACACCCATCATTATAAGTCTCAAAAACCACAACATACAAACAACAAATAATAGCAGAGCATGAAAATGGTAAACTGAATTCATGGCACGGATGACTGTGAGGAGGGAGGAAATAAGGCCAGGGCTTTGACAATTTTTCTTGTTCTGTTCACTCTTTACTTCCTGAAATAGAGGCTCATTTGGGTCAGGTCTCCCAATTCTCCCACCTCTGTGCCGAAGATGCAGGATCACGGGTGTGTACCACCATGGTTCCTCCGTTTCCCCAGCTAAATTAAGGTGTCACTTAATCTTTGTTTGCTGTTTGTTGTTGTTGTTTTTTCCTTTGAGACAGAGATTCTCTATATAGCCCTGGCTATCCTGGAACTAACTTTGTAGATCAGGCTGGCCTCGAACTCAGAGACCCACCTGCCTCTGTGCCACACACCCCCCCCAGGATTAAAGATGTATACCACCACCACCACCTGGCTTGAATTTTTTTTTTCTTAAGATTTATTTATTTTCTTTATATGAGTACACTGTAACTGTCTTCAGACACTCCAGAAGAGGGCATCGGATCCCATTACAGATGGTTGTGAGCCACCATCTGGTTACTGGGAATTGAACTCAGGACCTCTTGTAGAGCAGTCTAAGCTCTTAACCACTGAGCCATCTCTCCAGCCCCCTGGCCTGAATCTTTTTTGTTTGTTTGTTTGTTTGTTTTGTTTTGTTTTGTTTTTTGGATTTGGGTTTTTTGAGACAGGTTTTCTCTGTATAGCCCTGGCTGTCCTGGAACTCACTCTGTAGACCAGGCTGGCCTCAAACTCGGAAATCTGCCTGCCTCTGCCTCCCAGAGTGCTGGGATTACAGGCATGCACCACCAGCGCCCAGCCCCCTGGCCTGAATCTTAACAGTAATGGTTTTGTTTCCTTTTGGGGGTGGCAACAATCCCGGACTTCAAAGAATTTTAGCCAAATGCTGATCTGAAGTCTTATTTGTAGGTATGAACGGTTAAAACAAAACAAAACAAAGCTCTAGAGACAGGTGACATGCTGTGAGGCTCTCACCTGGAGATCCCAGCAACAGGAAGGTATCAGGAAGGGGAAGGCAGGAGACTGGACTGGTTCTAGAGTAGGCTGGAGAGATTGGAGTTTGGGTCTTGAGTACAGGACCCAACTTCTGTTCCCAGTACCCAAGTCAGGCAGCTCTCAAACCAACTCCAGCTCCAGGGGCACTGAGACCCTCTTCTGTTCTCCAAGGGCATCAATACACATCCACCCCCCCCAACACATATACAAATAAATACACATAAAAATATATTTTTTTTAAGTTTTAGAACATCCCCACCCCCACCCCACCTCCAAAACAATGTTATAACATGCTCTGGAAAGGCACAAAAGGAAAAGGAAGTTTTATTGATAAATGCAAGATGCTTTCTGAGTCCGAAAGACAAATTTGCTCCTTCTAGACAAGGTCCTCTCTAGGCACTAGCCACGGACAACTGTGCATGCTCACTAAAAGAACGCCACAATCCCTTAACTGAGTAATTAGGCCCACTGCCTCATGTGTTTAAAATTACAACCAGGAATTTTTGCCAAAGCTTGAGTTCCTTAGAGGTAAGTAGGTAGGATAAAGCAGATGTACTTAATAACTCCACTTAGCGGGAAAAATGTCTAAAATGCACTTAATCACTCTGTAAAAGTCTGCTGAGCTCTCAGTAACCTAAACAGCGCTGGGATGCTCATGTCCGTGTGTCTGGGTAGAGAGGACTTAAGATCCACTTAGCACTCTTTCTTCTACAAGTACTGCCTACAACTCATTCTGAAGGTTTCTATCTAGCACTCCACTCCAGCTGTCCAAAATTATGTGGAAAAGGGAGTAACTCAGCCCGGCGTTCCGCGTTTGTGTGCCAGAAATCCCGTCTCCCGCTCAGGGTAACGACAGGGAAGAACTTTGAGCGGTTATCGTTTTCCGTATGTTCTCACTGGTGAACCCGCTCCAGGGAGTTAGCACTTTGTACGCACCGTCCGTCACCGGGGTGGGCCTGGGGCCGGAGCGCTCCGGTGCCCTGGGAGTTCCCGGGGTCCTAGGCGACTGGGAGGGCCGGAGAGTGGTGGGGGTGGCCTCGGTGGAATTGAGCGCCTCCTTCGTCACTGCCGGGGTGGCCGCAGCCGGGGTGGCAACGACCTGGGTGCTCGAAGAGGTGCAGCAGTTTAGAAGCAGCAGCAGGAGCGGCGGGAGACCCCGCGACCCCATGGCCTAGCAGAGGATCCCGCGCCAGGGATCAAGGCCCGTCTGTTGCCAGGCAACAGTCACATCCGAGTGCTAGGCATCACGGGAAAGGGCTCGCCCGGCCAAGCTAGTCTGCGGGAGAAGGTGGGGGGACTGGGCGGGGCTATGGGCGGGGTCTGAACGGAGACGTAGAGGCGGGGCCGGGACCCGTGGAGGCGGAGCCTGAGACTTCTTTTTCTAAGGAGCCTTCAGAAAACTGGAAAATGTAAACTTCTGTTGTGACCCTCGGGGTGCTGCGTGGTTGTTTAAAAAAAAAAAACAAAAAAACCGTAGATTCCCAGCCTCAGCCTCACAGAATTCAGAGACCCGCAGTGCATGTTTAGAAGCGACTTGGTTCCTTTAAGTTACATTGCCTCGATCCTTGAATTTCTTACCCGTGTCACACTTTACTTTCTTTGCCTTTAGATATATCGCAGGAGGTCTATCCACGTATTTATGATAAGAAAAACAAATCTTTCTGTGTGGTCCTGACTCATGACGAACCTAAGGCAGTCCTATCTCAGTGTCTCATGATGGGCATGCACCACCACCGCATCCAACCTCCATTTCTTCTTTTATGATTATATCATTAGGCATGGTCTCGTCTTTTTTTTTTCCGTGTGTGTTGTGTGTGTGTGTGCGTGGGTGGGTGTGGGGGGGGGAAGGGGAGGAATTTGAGACAGACTTTCTTCTCTCTGTAGACCTGGCTGTCCAAGAACTCAGAGGACTGCCTGCCTCTGCCTCCCAGGTCTTTTTTTTAAAAGGCTTATTTATGTTTTTTTGGTTTTTTTTGTTTTTTGTTTTTTGTTTTTTTTTGTTTTTGTATATCGAGTTATGCCTGTATGTCTGTACACCAGCAGAGGGCATCAGATCCCACAAGACTACAGTCATAGACAGTCATGAGCTACCGTGAAGGTGCTGGGAATTGAACTCAGGACCTCTGGAAGAGCAGCCAAAGCTCTTAACCACTGAGTATACCTCCCCTCCTCAAGTATTACAGTCCCACACTTCGAACCATTCTGTGAAAAATTCTCAAAGTCTTCTTATCCAATCTCAAGCTCTAATAACCCCAATGTAATTTTTTGACATTTGACTTCAAAACTCAAGTAGACTGCATCTGCTCATACATTCTGCAAGCCTTAGGGACACTGGGGACTCATCTGTTAGGTTTTTTGTTTTTTGTTTTTGTTTTTGTTTTTGTTTTCCTGTAGTTCAGTGAGTTCATCTTCCATTATTCAAAAGTGGGTATGTAAAAATAACCAATATAATCACCTCCGCTGGAGTTTCTTCCCCTTCAACGTTTTTATTGGCAGGAAGTATCAAGTTGTTCATCTACTGGGTAGTAGAATTTGGTTTGGTTTTGAGTTTTCAGTGGTTTGTAATGAAAGCCATTTTGACAGTCCACTATAGACTTTTAGTGGACCTGTGTTTTCTTTTCTCTTGGAGTGCATTCGATGGTCTTGTGTGTTTGTAAGTTTAGAAGGAACTCCCAACCTCTCTCCGGAGGTCCTCCCCAATGTTCTTTTCCCACCAACAGAGTCTGTCAGCTCCAGTCTCCGATGCTCTGGAAACACTGGGAGGTAGGGTGTGCTCAACTTCATTTCCAATTTTGTTTTTGTCTAACTTGACAGGCCTGTGGTGGTGTCTCATTGTCAGATAGTTGTTTGTTTGTTTGTTTGTTTGTTTTTTTAAGTCAGGGTCACCCCTGTAGCACAAGCTGGCGTCAAACTAGCGCGCGCTCTCTCTCTCTCTCTCAAGGTTAAACGGTCTACATGGTATGGAAATCAAGTTTCAAAAAGGAATGGAGCTACCCTTAGCCCCTTTGAAATCTGCTGCTCTTTCCACGTGGAGTTCTGTGATGTAAACATGTTTTTGCCGTTGCTCTGGGGACCTGCAGGAAGTTCCTCTTTCAGTCAGTCGCCTCTTCCCGAAGCCCCATGGTGCCTCTTCAGTCAGCACTGCTGCTGCAGCCTGCGTTGCAGCACATGCACGTTACCTGTGACCCCAAGTTTACTGGAAAGAATAGACAGAATTAAATGCAAAATAGAGGCTGGAGAGATGGCTCAGTGGTTAAGAAGGGTTACTGCCCTTGTGGGGGACCAGAATTCAGTTCCTGTAACCTACGCCACGTGACTTACTGCTGTCTGTAAGTCCAGATCTGGGGGAGTGGACTTCCTCTTTTGGTACCTGCATTCACACACACATACACACACACACACACACACACACACACACATGCACGCACGCACACACACAGAGAGAGAGAGAGAGAGAGATGTATACATAATAAATCCTTAAAAGAAATAATAAAAATGTACTATTAATGAGCCATTGTACAGTATATTAAAAGCCAGGCATGGTGGCCATAATCCCAACTGTAATCCCAGCACTCAGGACCCTAAAGCAGGTAAATTCAAGGCCAGCGTGGGTCATATAGGTCACATAGTGACTCTTTCATCTCAGAGACAAACAAGCACAAAATTTCCCAGAACCCTGAGCCAAACTGTGGTGGTCTGAATAGGAATGGCCCCCATAGACTCATGTGTTTGAGGGCTTGACCCATAGGGAGTGGCATTAGTAGGGGGTGTGGCCTTGTTGGAGGGTGTGGCCCTGTTGGAGGAAGTGTGTCACTATAGGGGTGGGCTTTGAGGTCTCTGATGTTTAAGCCCAGGTCAGTGGATCAAGATGTCGAACTCTTTCTACCTCTCCAGTACCATGTCTGCCTGCGTACTTCCATGCTTCTTCCCATGGTGACTGTAAACCAGCTCCAGTTAAATGTTTTCCTTGGGGCTGGAGCGATGGCTCAGTGGTGAAGCACATGGGCTGCTCTTCCAGAAGGCCTGGGTTCACTTCCCAGCACCCACATGGTGGCTCACAGCCATCTGTGATGGGATCCGATGTCCTCTTCTGGTGTCTCTGAAGAGAGCAACAGTGTACTCACGTACATAAAATAAATACATCTTTAAAAAAAAAAAAAGAGTTGCCATGGTCACGGTGCCCCTTCACAGCAATGACACTGAACTTCTTTACAAATTAAAAATTTGACTGGATAATAAGTCATTGGCTCCGGATGTTGCTTGTGCTTCACGAATTACTGGGTTATGGGCCTAGCCTCACGCCAGGAAGCTTTCTGGAGTTCCTTGGCTCCTGCTGACTCAGCAATTCCTTTAGCAAGGCTTGGCGTTCCCAAGGAACTCCAGCTCTCAGCCTGACTGCTGGTCCTACCCTTGAGAAAAGACCTGGGGAAAATTACCGATAACCAGTCTTCTCTCCCATCGTGGATTTCTTTTTCTTTGTTCTTTTTTTTTTTTTTTTAAGATTTATTTATTTTATGGATATGAGCACCCTATCCTTGACACACCAGAAGAGGGCATCGGATTGCATCAACTACATATCAATTACAGATAGTCTGTGAGCCACCATGTGGTTGCTGGGAATTGAACTCATGACCTTCAGAAGCATCTTAACCATCAACCAGTCCACCCAACCTTGGGTGTCTGATAAACAATCTTCTCTCCCATTCTCTGTTCCTGCTCATCCTTTGATCCCTTTACGTCACTTTAGGGGTGCGCCTCTGAAAAGCAAAACCATGACCATGACGTCTGCCATATTTTCTGTGCTTCAGGCAACATCTCTGTATCCGACATTAGAGAGACAGAAGACGGTAAGAGCTTTCTGTGAGGAAAAACACTACACTACACAAGGCTGAGGCAGGGGCTTGTACAGGAAAAATTACTCTACCCTGTTTGATTCTGCTTTGAATCTAAATTGTCTTGAAGAATAGGCCAAAAATCCGACAGGCACTAGACTTAGTGGCAGTCTTTTTGTTTCTTTGTTTGTTTTTGTTTTTTTTGTTTTTGTTTTTTGTTTTTTTTTGGATTTGGTTTTTTTGAGACAGGGTTTCTCTGTGTAGCCCTGGCTGTCCTGGAACTCACTCTGTAGACCAGGCTGGCCTCGAACTCAGAAATCCGCCTGCCTCTGCCTCCCAGAGTGCTGGGATTACAGGCATGCGCCATCACCACCCGGCTGGCAGAGTCTTTTTTAATCCCAGCACTGATGGTAAGGGACACAGGCAGGTGGATCTCTGTGTTTGAGGCAAGCTTTGTCTACATAGAGAGTTACAAACCAGTTGAGGCTACATACGGAGACATTATCTCAAACAACAATAACAGAAAACAAAATAACAACACACACACACACACACACACACACACACACGCACACGCACACGCACACGCACACGCACAGCTATCCTGATGATGGCTCACTGGGTCCAGGCCAAGCCTGATAACCTGAGTTTGACCTCTGGGACCCATATGATAGAGAGAACCAACTTTTCTTGTTAGTTTTGTAGGAACGATCGTTTATCGGGGGAGGGTGCATCAGACCTTCGTTTCCGCCGCTTTCTCCATGGGCCCCAGGACATGGCTCAGCTCCTCCTGCTTTCTCTCGGCACGGATGTGCGCACCCACCCTCTTCCTGAGGAACTCGAGTGCACGCTTGTCCTTGGGCACTTTGAGCAACTCCATGGCGCTCTGCTCAAGGGCTTGAAGACGCACATCTCCTGGATCGATCATGTCCCGCACAAACCTGGCGTGCTCCGTGAGGCACCCACGGTGCGGCTGTGTCTCTGCTTGCTGATGTTCTTTGTCACCTTGTGGCCCTTGCTGAGGCCACAGCCATGGGGTAGTGCAAGGACACGGCTGCTGCTCTCAGATGACAGCCGGACAGGAACCAACTTCTAAACGTTGTCCTCTCTCTATATATATATACATATATATATACATACATATATATACGTTTATGTATGTATATATATATGTACACACACACACACACATATATATAATATATCTCCTGGGGATCCTGCAGTGACCCGGACACAACACTCTGACCTCTGTACATGCCTTAGCAAGACACCTACACATACTAGGACCCAAGTTCAATTCCCAGCACCCACTGTAAGGCTGCTGGAAACTGTAATTCAACTCTAGGTAATCTGTCGCCCTCGTGTGGACTCTGTGGAGATTGCGCTCATCTCTCTCTCTCTCTCTCTCTCTCTCTCTCTCACACACACACACACACACACACACACACACACACACACACACATACCCTCACTCACAGAAAAACAAAAATAAAAAAATTCAGGACACATTTTTTAGAGCAGTGCTTGGGTTCAAATCCCCCACTTCAGTCATCTGCTAGTAAAGTGTGGTTGTGTTGTGTCACCTGTAATGGTGACCGTGGCAAAATGTGGGGTCCCAAGGCAGTAGCCACTCAGTGAGCTTTCAAAGGGCTTGAGAACATTACACAGCTGGAAAGGACAGGTGCAGGCTGATTAGAGTCCACATAAAACTAAAGAAAAGGTAATATTGCCTTTGAATGAAGTTGGCAGGTTTCCACATTTTGCTGTTCTGAACCTTACACTTCCACCTTCGACCTGCAGGTGGCAGCGTTTGTCATGAAAATTATTCATCTCCAAGGGGAAGCAAAACTATTTCTTTTTTTCCTTTTCATTAGCTCCCGTTTATTTAGCAAATGTTAACTGAGCACCTAATAGATGAGGAGAACCAGGGAGATCACAGTAGTCAAAAACAAAAACAAAACACCCAATGGTCAGGAAAACGGTCCAGCGAGTCAAATTGTTTCTTTCCAGGCTTGCCAACCAGAGTTCCGGCCCTAGGACCCACAAGTTGGAAATCAAGAATAGAATCCTACGACTTGTCCTTTGACCTCCATGCACATTCCTCCCCCGCCCCCAATAAAGAACAAATAAAGAGTTTTAAAGACACTTAGAACTTACTGTGGACAAGGGCTCTAGAGTCTTCTTTCAGGGAAGATGAGGGGTCCCCCTGAAAATAACTCAGTTGAGGAATGTTAGTTTGAGTCAGAGCCTTAACCGGGCTTCTCCCTCAAAAATAAAATGCTTTTTTTTAACATCTACAAAGGACATTATTTACTATGACTTTTTGCTTTACATTTTATTTTTTATTTTTTATTGGAGACACGGTCTCTCGCCATAGCCCTGGCTGTCTGGGAACTTACTATGTAGACTAGGCTGGCCTCAGACTCCCAGGGCTTGGCCTGCCTCTGCCTCTGGAGTCCTGGGATCAAAGGTCTTCACCACCACACCCCGCTAACTTCACCACATTCACTGTTCTGGCTTTGACAAGCTGAATCTCTTTCTGAGGTGCGTTTGTGAGAGTCATATATGACATTCTGGCTTCTCACTCCTTCTGTTGTCCCAGGTAATTAGCAGTGAGATCTGTTAACTGACACAGAACGGGACTGGGAGGTAAAGGAAAGGGGCCTTGGAGAATTTCCTTCCAGTGCCATTGATGTGGACGTAAAGCGCAATCTCTGGGTTACACAAACACAGACAAGGACCAAAAAGAAAACCACGGGACTTCTCCCCGTCGTCCATCACTCTGCACCCCAAACAGGCCAAGTTCTGTGACCGGCAGGTGACCTATACAGGAAGTTCTCTCATCATGCCCAGCCTCACCAAGGTTTACTTCCTCATTTTCACACTCAGCTTCTGGCTCCCTCACACCCACCCACACCCTACTGGGAGACAAGCTTTTCCTTATGTGTCACGTGAGACTATAATCGGGGATCTATGAATAATCATGTACTCACCCTACACAGAGAGGGGACAGTGACAGACTGAACTTCCAATCACCCTAGGTTGGAAGGCCACTAGTGACAGAAGTCCAATTTGGTGAACCAGTGACTTTTATTGCAGTTACTTATAGGAATATGGATGAGGTCTGAGTTCGAGGCCAGTAGAAAGTATCTTTTCCAGGAAACTCAGCTGAGTGACTCAATAGGCCTTCCTGCTTATATATGCATGGGGCTGGGGGCGGAGTCTAGTGAATCTGATCAGTTGTAGGGACTTCCTGAAGCTAATTTGAATTGTTTACTTCCTGACTTAAGGAGCTTCCCTGCAGGATGAAATGTTTCAGTTTAGACTAGCTTGCTACACACACACCATCTTAAAATATCCTAGTGTTTTACCTACTCCTTAACATCCTGAGTTTCAAGGAGCTTCCCTCCAAAATAGGTTTTAATCTCCAAAGAAACTACTACAGGACATTAGATAGTCCAGGCCAGACTCAAACTCTCAGTAATCCTCCTGCCTTAGTCTCTTGAGTGCTGCGGTTAGAGGTCTGAGTCAACGTGCCCAGTTTCCTCCAGGGCATTGAAAAGCTGGTTGTTCTCAATCTGTGTGTGTGTGTGTGTGTGTGTGTGCGTGTGTGTGTCACTCTGCTGTTAAGTCTTCAGGCTGTCCGTCTTATTTGAGGCAGGGTCTCTCACTGACCTAGTGCTTGCCTAGCAAGGCCAGGCCGGCAGGCCAGTGAGGCCCAGGAATCTACCTGTCTCGGGAATTACAACACAACTCAGCACCACGTCTAGGTGTCTAGCTTTGATTATGTAGATTCTGAGACTCAAACTCTGGTCCTTGTGTTGTACAGCCTTCTCCCCAGTTTCCATTCTCCATGTTACACAGAAGTCTTGGTTCAAAGGCTAACGTTCTCTCCCATGCTGTTGGAGCTAGCCTCTATACTGCAGGCGTCTCCCTATGGACGCCTTGGGAGTATCTCTTCCTATTTACTGGCTATAAGGGCTTTCTTTTCTGAGTTGTCTTGTGGGTATTTAGATTTTTGTTGTTGTCACTTTTTATTAACTTGCAGTTGTTCGTGTATTCTAGACCTGAGTTTCTTCTTCGTGCACATGTGCCTGACCCCTGGAGCTGGAGTTATTAATACAAGTAATTAATATAAGGGAACTGAGCTTAGGTTTTCTGAAAGAGCACTGAGCCCTCTTAGCCTCAGACCCATCTCTTCAGTCCCTAGGCAGGAAGTCTTTCTTTCTTTGTTTGTTTCTTTCTTTCTAAAGAATTACTTATTTTATGTATGTGAGTACACTGTAACTGTCTTCAGACAGACACACCAGAAAAGGGCATCAGATCTCAGTAGAGATAGCTGTGAGCCACCATGTGGTTGCTGGGAATTGAACTCAGGACCCCTGGAAGAGCAGTCAGTGCTCTTAACCACTGAGCCACCTCACCAGTCCCCCAAAACAATTGTTTTTAAAGACAAAAAAAAAACAAAAACAAAAACAAAAACAAAAAAAAAACCCATTTCCCAAACCCTGGCTTCTCTTCCTTCCTTTAACCCGTTCTCCTTTTCTCTTTTACAGTGCTGTGGGGTCAAGTCTTGAAACAAGGACCTTGTACTCATTAGATAAGCATGTACTACCACTGAGCCACATTCCCAGACCCCAAGTTTGAACTTTATAACAAATGAAGAGAGCTGGTAGGATGGCTCAGTGGGTAAAGGTGCTTTCAAGCTTGATGACTCGTGTGTAATCCTTGGAACCCATAAAAAGACAGAAGGAGCCGGGCAGTGGTGGCACACGCCTTTAATCAGCACTCGGGAGGCAGAGGCAGGCGGATTTCTGAGTTCGAGGCCAGCCTGGTCTACAGAGTGAGTTCCAGAACAGCCAGGACTATACAGAGAAACCCTGTCTCGAAAAAGCCAAATCTCCCCCCCCCCCCAAAAAAAAGCACTGACTGCTCTTCCAGAGGTTCTGAGCAACCACATAGTGGCCAGGACCATCTGTCATGGGATCCGATGCCCTCTTCTGGTGTGTCTGAAGAGAGTGACACTGTACTCATATATATTAAAGTACCAAACCAACCAACCAAAGATAGGAGAGAATTCACTTCAAGTTCCCCTCTGACTTCTGTGCACATGTACGCATGTGCCAAATAAAAATAAATAAGTGTAATTTTAAGAAAAGGTTTATCCCAGATGCGGTGGCACACATCTTTTATTCAAGCCCTGGAGAGGCAGAGGCAGGCAGATCTTTGTGAGCCTGCTGCAAGGGCAGTCTGTATAGAGAGGTCAGAAGCCGGGTGGTGGTGGTGGTGGCGGCGGCGGCGGCGGCGGCGGCGGCGTCGGCGTCGGCGGCGCACGCCTGTAATCCCAGCACTCTGGGAGGCAGAGGCAGGCAGATTTCTGAGTTCGAGACCAGCCTGGTCTACAGAGTGAGTTCCAGGACAGCCAGAGCTACACAGAGTAACCCTGTCTCGAAAAAACCAAATCCAAAAAAGAAAAAAAAGAGAAGTCAGAAATTTCCTTCAGTTGTTTCTCAGTCGCTGAGGAGAGGCACCTGTTCCCACTTCTCTATGCAAATAAGACAGAAGCTCCTCCTGCTCAGCCGCCTTTGCTGTAGGAACTTTGTTCTTGACACTGTTAGGGTAGCCATGGAAGCCGGTCACGTGGAGGGTCTGTCAGAACGCTTTGTTTTGCAAGTCAAAGCCGGAGGCTTAAGTCCAAGGGGAAACTGGTGTGATTTGTGATTGATCCTCTCTTGAAGACCCAGCTGGATTTTTAGAAGGGGGCGTCAATGAATATCACAGTTGGTTCTTCCCAAGAAGCCGGGGTGGCAGCCCTCAGAGTCCCAAGCTTGCTTCCCACCTGCTCTGGAGCCCTGGTGGGCATTGATTCCTCCTTTTTTTTTTCTTTCTTTTTTGGTTTTTTTTTCCGAGACAGGGTTTCTCTGTGTAGCCCTGGCTGCCCTGGAACTCACTCTGTAGACCAGGCTGGCCTCAAACTCAGAAATCCGCCTGCCTCTGCCTCCCAAGTGCTGGGATTAAAGGCGTGCGCCACCACTGCCAGGCTGGCTGCCTTCTTTCTAGTTCGTGTGGGAGCTCAGCCCACCGCGGGGTTGTTACTCTCCTTCAGGGCGGAGCCTCCCACCATATTAGCATCACGTCTAGCCTGCCCGTGGCTCTCTAGCCCAAGAGCTTCCGAATACCAAGTATATAAATGAAGCGTATGGCGGCACCTGGGTTGGTATTATACAGCCCCCCCCCCCAGACTGGCATGGGTCACCCTCTGTAGGGCCCTTTGAGATATGACTCACACTCCATGGAATTCTCTTTACCGTCTAGGACTCAATGGCTATTACAGACTTTATAAGGCTGTGCCACATGGTCCCTGTGTGATTCCAGTCTCTGAAGTCCCTCACAGCAACCTCCGTACTGTCTCCCTCTCCCTCAGGCCTGGCAACAGTAATATGCTTTCCTTTGGGGATGACAAGTCCTCCTCCTCTTGCTTACTTCTTCTTTCAGAAGGGTGTTAAGCAGCCCAGGCTGGCCTGGGACTCATCATGTAGCCGAGGCTGGCCTTGAACTCCTGATGCTCTGGGTTCTACCTCCTGAATTTGGAGAGCATAATTGTACTTGGTTTATGTAGTGCTCACAATCCAACCCGGGGCCTTGTGTACGGTAGTGAGCACCCTATCCGCTGAACCGCAGCCCCAGCTCCTAGAGTGTCACCTCTTCATCTGACCTGGCATTCCCCACCCTTTCGACACACTTCTCCTTCCCGATTCCACTTCCTTTACTAGACTGACGGCACTTGCTTTTTCTCTCCACGTGCTGGGTGTTAACCTCTTCCCTGGCTAGACTCAGTGACCTAATGGACACCTGCCGATATCCTGTTCACTTGCCTGGTGTTGCCATAACTGGCTAGCTCTAAACCAGGAGTGAGTGAACCTTCCGGGGGTGTATCTGGAGACAGCTCAGGCCTTTCCCTTTATCCCTCCGTGGGAGTGACAGGGTGCTACCAGCATCTAGTGGGTAGAAGCTGAGGATGCTGCCAAGTCCCCTCTGGGGCTGAGGACAGGCTCTCCGTCAAAGACATATCCTGTCCCAAATGTCAATGGTATTGATGTTAAGAAAGCCTTCCACTTATTAACAACTAGCGTTCCTTTTCCTTAGGCTGGCAAAATAGAAATCAGAAGAGCTCTCTGACCCGGCCTGGCAGGGTGTTCTCATTAGAAAATACACGCCTCTTCTTTTCTTTCTCTTCTATTAGTAGCAGAGGCTATGGTGATCCCTGTGCAAGGCTCTTTCCTAATGGCACAGAGGTGCTCGGAGAGCCTGGATGGTATTTTCACCACTTCTTGGCCTCTGAGAGCAGCCACTGACCTCCCAGGAATCCTTGAAGTGCTAGGAATGTAACTCCGCTAAGGAGGCAAACTCAGGGTTTCTCAAGTACAGCAAAATGTCAAATTGGAATGGTTCCCCTAGGGGAGAGCAGCGAGAAAGGTGTTTTGCAAAGTCCTTCCTCATGGCTTCTCTGATGAAACTTCAGAGCTGGCTGGCTCTAGAACCAATAATTCCAGGGACCCTCTTCTCCCCCACCCCACCACCCCTGCACATGCAAGAGGAAAAAAAAAAAAGCACACAGGAGCTTTGAGAAAGAACTATTTGCCACATGCCTCTGAGAGCAACCGGTAGGCAGAAATCTCAGTGGCTGGGAACTCAAGGCACGTGACACCCAAAGCCGCCACAGCAGACTCACTGGGGACATAGGTTATGGCAAATGCCAGGCGAGTGAGCCACCTGTCTTCCCACTGGCCAGATCCAACCGGTTTTCATGACTGACACGGAAATTGGGTAATTATACATGCCTTGAAAATGTTTGATTGGTCTGCGGGAGCCAGACAGGGCAAGGAACAGGTTGGCATACCATCTTAGAAAAAAAAGCTTGTCCTTGGGGTAGGATTACCTGACAGGCTGGCTGGGACTGGCTAGTGGCGTGTGTGGCTTAAAGGGCAACCTTCAGCGCAGTTGGCAGAGATGGAAATGCCAAGCAGAGGATTCCAGAGAGGCGCTGCCCCCTCTTTAGGACGTGTGCCAGCTATTGTATTGTAACACACACACACATACAGAGCAAGGTGTGAACGCTTCCCCTTTTATCCCAAAAGTGAACTTCTGTTTCATTTGTGAGTCCAGCCACTTGCCACTCGCCACAGGAAGTGATTATTCGTCAGGCTCGATTCTGATGGAGACCCCTGAGTTCCAGGAGCTTGGGCTTGGCACACTGTGCCCTGCAGAAGTGTTTAAGGACCAGAGTAATTAGGTGGCACAGTGATGTGTGTTTAGTTGGCAGGACTTCAGGTATATTAAAAAAAAAAAACCCGCATTTTTAAAAAAAGGAGCATTAAATGGGAATCTCCAGAGTAGCTGGAATCCTCTTCGAAGTAAATCTAGAAAAAGACGAATGTTCCTGGATGAGGTATTTTTATGATCCAATTAAAAATTATGGGGTGTGAGAGGGCTCCACAGGCTCAGGCATGCGCTGTGCAGCCCTGGAAAGCTGAGTTCCATCCCGAGAACCTGTGTAAAGGTGGAAGGGAAGACCTGACTCCTGATAGTTGCCCTTTGACCTCTGTCTTGCATACATATGGCTTGTCCCCAATCCCCATACCCCGGATATGCAACTGTGCATGTGCCGCACACACACACACACACACACACACACACACACACACATGCTTGTCCACAATATTAAGTTAAACTAAAAATTATTTCACACTGGATTACTAAAGGGCCGGTTCTATTGTTTGTGAATTCCACCTTTTCAAACATTTCCTTCCATCCTGATATGTAGGATTCCCAGTCTGTTGCTCTTTCTTTTAACAAACAGATCAGACATTTACACACTCCCCTCCTGTGTGCCAGACTTTAGATTAAACCCGACAATATGATGCCAATTTACCCCCGACTCCTGAGGAACCCAGATTGTAGTGAAATCCCTGTGGCCTGGGAACACAACAGAAAACACAGGACCCTTAGATATGGAATTACATCCTAACTGGTAGAAGAAAGAGTAAAGACAAAGGTATTGGGGCAGCTGTGTGCTTGGCAGGAGGCCAGTCCGCAACAAAACACCGAATAGGTAGAAAAAGTATCTGGAACCTAGGTCATTTATATACCACCCCCACTGGCTAGGCAGGAAGCCTGAATGTGAATGTATTCATGCACACACACCTACAGTGTATATGAGCTAAACTGGGCATGCTAGTGTGTGCTTGCTTATAAGGCCCGGCAATTGGCCTGTAGAGGAAGGAAGAAAAGGAGTGTGAGTTCAAGTCAGCCTTGGGCAAATAGAAAGTTTAAGGTCAGCCTAAATTATAGGAGATCCTGTCTTTAAAATAAAATATCTAGAGACTGGAGAGATAGCTCAGCACTTAAGGAGAGATAGCTCAGCTGTTAAGAGCACTGACAGAAGAGAACTGAGAGTTCCTCTAGTGGACCTGGGTTTGATTCCCATCACCTACAAGGCCTCTCACAACTGTCTGTAACTCCAGTTTTAAGAGATCAAATGCTCTCTTTTGGGTTCCCATGGGCACTGCACACATGACACAGGACACACATGTAGTAGACAAAAAGTATAAAATAAGAACAATGGACTGGAGAGATGGCTCAGTGGTTAAGAGCACTGATCACTCTACCAGAGGTCCTGAGTTCAAATCCCAGCAACCACATGGTGGCTCACAACCATCCGTAATGTGATCTGACGCTCTTTTTTTTTTTTTAAAGATTTATTTATTTATTATATGTAAGTACACTGTAGCTGTCCTCAGACATTCCAGAAGGGAATGTCAGATCTCATTACGGATGGTTGTGAACCACCATGTGGTTGCTGGGGTTTGAACTCAGGACCTTCAGAAGAACAGTCGGTGTTCTTAACCATTGAGCCATCTCTCCAGCCCCAATAAATAAATCTTTAAAAAGAATAAATCTAAAAAGTTCTCTTAAGAACAGTAATAATAATAATAGCTGGGCAGTGGTGGCGCACGCCTGTGATCCCAGCACTTGGGAGGCAGAGGCAGGCGGATTCTGAGTTCGAGGCCAGCCTGGTCTACAGAGTGAGTTCCAGGACAGCCAGGGCTACACAGAGAAACCCTTTCTCAAAAAAACCAAATCCAAAAAAACCAAAAATAATAATAATAATAATGATAATGAGAGTAAATCCTAGCTGCTATTCAACTGAAATAATTTCCAAGGGAAATAAATTATAATAGGTAATATTTTGGGAAGGCTGTTTGATCTTTGTCCAAGGTAGGCCAAGAGCTTTAGAAAAAATAAAATAGAAACTGCCCCTCGTTCTTTCTCTCACCCTCTCTTCTTTCTCTTTCTTTCTTTCTTTCTTCCTTCCTTCCTTCCTTCCTTTTTTTGAAACAGGGTCTATGTAGCCTTGACTGACCTATAACTCACTATGCAGATCAGGCCGGCTTCAAGTTCATAGATCTGCCTACCTCTGCCTCCTAACCGCCAGGGATTAGAGATACATGGCATCATGCCTGGCCCTTTCTTTCTGCCAAGGGATAGCCCTCTTGAGAAGGCAGCCATGGCCGGGGAAAGGCACCGCATCCTTGGTTCTCAGCCCGCCACAGTTTCTGAAGGCCTCCTAATCAGAGGCAGGAAAAAGACCTGCTTGGCCTGGTGGACCAGCAAGCTTGGGATCTAGGGTACAGACGTTTTAGAGGAGGGGCTTTCAAGACACACGGATAATGGAAATGTTAGGATTGGGCACTGCCCTTTCTCACTGAGTATACTAGATGGTGTAGAAGCCCAGTAATCTTGGTTTCTTACAGTTATGTAAATAGTGTGTGTGTGTGTGTGCGCGCGTGCGTGTGGTGTGCTATGTGCATGTGAAAGAAACTGTTGGATAGGATATAGTGGCACATAATATATAATCCTAGCACTTGGGAAGCTGTGGGCAAGATCAGAAGGAATTCAAGGCCAACCCTGGTGACAGTGAGTCTGAGGTCAACCTGTGCCTGATGAGACTCTATCTCAAAATAATCAGAAAATAGGAAAAAAAGAGAGAGTGAGAGAGGAAAAAAAAACAGGACCCCTCACTCTTATCACCCCCCCCAAAAAAAACACCCAGCTTACGTGTCATTTTCAATAATTTACAGTCGTCTGGGAAATCTAACTCCTGGATCACAGGTAGCCAACGCCAAAGCAACTATAACTGCTCAACTACGATTTCCAGGAGACACTGCGCCCACACCCTCTGCGCAGGCTCGATTCCGGTGACTACATAGGGCTGAGAGTCCGAAGAGGCGGGGCTTGGACCTGAGCCGCGAATAGGGGGCGGGGCCGGGGCGGGGCTGGAGAGGGGGCGGCGCTGCCGGCGCGGCCCGGAACACGCTAGTGGAGCGGAAGATGGCGGCGGCGGCGGTGGCTGCAGCCGGGACCCCAGTTTGGTTGAGGCGGAGGAGCCGCCGGCTCTGACCTCGCTCTGGCTCCAGTGCGTGCGGTAGAGCGTGTGCGAGGCCCCGTGCGGCGGGCAGGGGCGGCAGTGGCCAGTGCGCGCCGCCCTGAGGAACGCCCCGGCGGCGCTGCTGCGGTTGAGGAGAGAGCCGGCTCCGGGCCTCGGCGTCCTCCGGCGCCCCGGGCCCCGCGCCTCCTCGGGGGGGTTGCGGCGGCGATGTTCTCGGTCTTGTCGTATGGGCGACTGGTGGCCCGCGCCGTGCTCGGCGGCCTGTCGCAGACCGACCCCAGGGCGGGCGGCGGCGGCGGCGGCGGCAGCAGCGGCGACTACGGGCTGGTGACGGCGGGCTGCGGCTTCGGCAAGGACTTCCGTAAGGGCCTGCTCAAGAAGGGCGCGTGCTACGGGGACGACGCGTGTTTCGTGGCCCGCCACCGCTCGGCCGACGTGCTGGGTGAGTCCCCCGGCCCCAAGCCCGCTTCCTGGGGACTCCGGAGTGCGAGGCTTCCCTGCTCCCTCCGCTGAGCGCAGCGCCCTGCCGAGCACCCCGAGACGCGTTTTCTGCCTCACGATCCTCCCCCACCCCCACTTTAGAATTGGGGAAACTGAGGGGCAGAGCGGTGCAGCCACGTGCCCAAGGTCACCGCCTTGGGAATGTGTCCAGTCTGTCCCGGTGCAGAACCGCACTCTTCTTAGTCACAGCCCCCACGCGACCTCGTCCTCCTCGCTCGGCGACACCTGCAGGCTGCTAACCTCGCTTTGCCTCGCTCCCTCCTCCCTCTGTGCGCCCCGGGAATCCCGGCTTCTTGGCGACCTCCTGACGCCACGGCCCGGACCCCCAACTGCGGGGTCCGGAGCAGACCCGAAGACAGACAGACAGACGGCGGGAGCCCACAGCCCCCCGTCGTTGGTCGCTCCCCCACCCCCGCGCCAGGATCGTCCCCGGATTTCCATCCTTTTCGGGAAGGACCACGGGGTTGGGGGTGGCCTGGTTAGAAATTCTAGCGGTGCTTTTCTCCCAAACCCAACCTGTCTACTTGAGGTCACTTGGGGGTGGCAGAAGGTCTCCTTGACCCAAAATAGAATGGCTGGACCTGCTTGTAGGCTGCAGCCAAAAAAGCTTGGAGACTCGGTCAGAGCTTTTTAGGCCACAGGTGCTTCCTAATCTATCCCAGTTACTCCTTTGGGAAGAGGAGATAGAGAGCTGTCAGAAACTCTACCTAGGGTATGCCCTTGAAGAGTTTGCCTATGCCACGAAAGGGTTTCAGTTCGCGAAGCTCTTCCTTTGATATTGAAGGACATACTGTCATTGGCTCCTAGGTTCAAATGTCAGGTTGGTTTCACTTCTCCAGTAACATTGAGTTTTTGGTTACTTAAAGCCTCATATGTTTAGACAAAATGTGGCATCGAAGCAAGCTGTAGTTTTTGTGACAGAAGTTGTTTGCTGTTTTTTTTTTTTCTTTCTTTCTTATTTTCTTGAGAACGGTGGCTTTTGTAGCCCACTTGCTGTTTACTGCAGGCCTACCGACCTTCAGCTCCCAAGTACTGAGGATACAGGTGTGTGCCACAACTCCCAGCTCATGACTTTTTTTTATTTTATTTTATTTTTTTTTTTTTTTTGGTTTTTTTGGATTTGTTTTTTTTTCGAGACAGGGTTTCTCTATGTAGCCCTGGCTGTCCTGGAGCTCACTCTGTAGACTAGGCTGGCCTCGAACTCAGAGATCCGCCTGCCTCTGCCTCCCAGAGTGCTGGGATTACAGGCGTGCACCACCATCACCCGGCGACATTATAAAGTCAGATACCAGAGTTAACCTTGTAAGTTTTGGTTTTGTCACATGAAGTGTTTGTGAGTCTGATCCTGAGAAGGTGGTTCTCGTTTTAATTGATGAATAACCCCCGTTATCTGTGCTGAGAAAAGTCTTTTAGTATTTGGACAGCACTATTGATACCAGCCTTTCAGAGAGCCTCCCAGGGTTTGGAATTATGCAAATTTACCATAGAGTCTGTCTAGACTCAGGGGTCACTTTTTGGGAGGCTGCCATTAGCTGCTTCTGCAGGTCACCTAGGCAGCCCTTCGTGTAGGGAACGTAGGATCTGTGCTGCCTTTGAAGTTGCAGTTAGCTGTGGGTAGGCCGGGGTAGGCCGCTTCCCATGCCTGAGGCCCCCAACACCACCTAAAGGTGTTAGGAGCTGCAGTCTTACAAACAAGTTAAGCAGTGATGGACCGAGCCATAAAGTTCATCTGATATAGCTGACTACAAGATAGTTTTGGTTTGATTTTTTTTTTTTTTTTTTGAGATTGATTTTTTTTTTGAGATTGATTTTTTTGTGGCTTGATTGATTGGCAGTAATTAGTACTTTTTAGACCTGAGGTCTGAGCATAATAAACTGAAAAATACCAGGAGTAAAGCACTCTTCCGGTTTTGAGTTGCATGCCATTCTGAATAGTGAGACAGGATCTTGTACATCTACCCAGAGGTCTTGTGACTGTTTTCTTTTGAGACAGGGTCTTGCTATATTGCCCAGGATGGTCATGAACTCCTGGCCTCAAGGAACCCTTTTGCCTAGGCTTCCTGAGTCCTAGGAGTGCTAGGTCCACAGGTGAGCGTGCGTGCCCAGTCAGGCCTTTTCATTACAAGCTGTCCGCTCTCCATCACCCACCAGGTAGTGTAACAGATCAACTGAAGATGTAGGCTACTAATTTGTATCATTTTTCCTGCAATATGTTTTTTAATATTAACACATATTGTTGCTATCTTAGTGTACCTAATTTATAAGTTACACTTTAATAAACTTATAAGTTATTCTTTATCATAGCTATATATGTATTTGAAGAAGTACTTAAAGGGTTCAGTACTCTCTGAGGTTCAGGCATCCACTAGGGGCCTTTAAGTCCCTCAAGAAGAAAGGGGACTACTGTATCTGACTGTTTTAAGTCCCTATGCTGGATGTTAACATGCTGCTATCTTGGCATTGTGGCATATTTACAAGGATGTGGGAGATACTGGTCAAACCCTTTCTAAAAAAGCACAGACACCATTTCATGCTCTGGCAGAAACCATGCCCAGTTTGAGGTGAAGTTTTGCAACTTAGTAGCTCTGTGATTCCTGGTCTTGGGTGGACTCTGAGTCTGCTGTCCTTATCTGGAGAAGATGAAAGGAGTGGGCTGTCAGACTTAATGCGGAGGCTCTGGCTAGACAGCCACGTTTCCCTGTTGTCCCTTGAACATCACAGCTATCAGATCGCTGCAGACCCCTCGGTAGGTTTATTCCCTTTTTGTATCTAGCATTGAGCACTCAGTTCTTAGATTACCTTAGTTCACTGACTGAAGGATCCTTGGCTGTGGAAGGGACTCTTCAGAGAAGAGAGCACGGGCAGGCTGCAGACAGCCTTCACAATGCAGCAGCCCACACACGCTTGGGTGTCTGACAGGGCCCCAGCTCTTCTCTTGGAAAGAGTGCCACAGAACGGCCACACGCATGGCTGCCTGTGTGCCCAAGAAGAAGGCAGTCAGATTTGACAAAGATCTTGCATACACACACCTGCAAATGGGGAGTGGGCCTGGGAACAGTGAGGAACAGGTTCTCCAGGACTGTCCTGTTGTGGAGGAGCTCTTTCAGAAAGCCATCCTGGGAGTCACCTGAAACAACTCTCTGAGTTGGCCTCATTTGGTCCTTGGCAGCCATGGACCAGTTCACCAGATGGCACCTTCCACTGTACTGACAGCATCCTACCACAGGCTGAACTGATACGAGTTACAAGCTGAATTACGTGAAGGTAAATCTATGCGAGTTCAAGGCTAGCTTGGTCTGCATAAAAGACCGTGTCTCTTGAGTTGAGACTCTTTCTTGCTATGTATCTCTGTGGGGTTCACTCACTGTGGACTTCTCAACTGTTAGGATTGAAAGCTAGGGTGTGAGAAATAAATTATGTTTTTAATTTTTTAAAAATTGAAATTGAAAAATATTTTTTAAAAATTGAAATTGACAGGTCATAGTGGCCACATGTCTTTAATTCCATCACTTGGGAGGCAGAGGCAGGCAGATCTCTGAGTTGAAGACCAGCCTGGTCTACAGAGTGAGTTCCAGGACAGCCAGAGCTACACAGAGAAACTGTCAGATAGTTTAGATAGATAGATAGATAGATAGATAGATAGATAGATAGATAGATAGATAGATAGATAGATAGATAGAATGAATTAGGGGTGACTTGTCCTGTAGTCGTGATAAAGAGGACTCGATGTCTCATACTGTTATTGTCCCCACTGGATTTCTTTTAGGAAAAGTTGGCTGTGGAGGGTGTGGTGAGGGTGTGGTGAGGCCAAGCACCACTCCCATCCCGTGGAAAATTGGCAGAGCTCATTCCCTTCATTGGGCCAGCAGGAGTAAGCCGGCATGGCTCAAGCCGTGTGGGCTTCTCGTTCCTCTCCGTTGTTCGCCCTGAGCTTTGTTGCTTTACAGGCTGTGCCTTCCTAGGTACACAGAACATGAGAGAGAGCCACCTATATCCCTAGCACAACAGCAGCAGCAAAAGGTTGCTGAGAACCTGAGACTTCACAGCCTCGAGGTTCATTTCCTCCCTGTTTTGGTAATGAGCAGAGAGGCTGTCAGATGCTTCAGAGCGAGGGGAAGAGTCAGAGAGAGAGAGAGAGAGAGAGAGAGAGAGAGAGAGAGAGAGAGAGAGCATATGAATGTGTTTATAATCCCTTTATTCTCTCTGACTCATAACTGAAAAGCAACAAAAACTCCCCTGCATGCTAACCACAGCTTACAGAAAACCATTTATTTGGAAATGGCAGGCATGGTCTGTGCACTATAAATTCTGGCCTCTGAAGACGGAGCTGTGAAGCCGCTCTTAAAAGCTGGGGGATATTTGTTTAAGCTTGGTTTAACTTGGAACCTAAACATGAAAATAAAACCGTTTTCTACTCCAGCCTTTGGTTTTGAGTTTTTACTGGGCCAGGATTCTGAAGTGTTTCTGTGAGTCTTGCCAATCTTAAAAATATTCTTTGGTGGGGTTGGTGGTGGTGGTGGTGGTGGCGGCGGTGGTAACAGTGTTTTGTGTATGTGTGTATTTTACATTTTAAAAATATTTACTTTGTGTGTGTGTGTGTTTTGCCTCCATGGTTGTACCACATGCATGACTGATGCTCTTGGTGGGTGGGGTCCCCTGGAACTGTAATTCTGAGTGGTTGTGATCAGCCATGTGAATGCTGGGAGTCAAAGCAGGTCCGCTGTACGGACAGCTGGTGCTCTTAGCTGCTGAACCATTGTCTTTCTAGTGCTGGTTTTGTTTTTTGAGACAGAGCCTCACTATATGCAGCTATAGCTGACCTAGACCTCACTGTGTAGACCAGACTGGTCTCAAATTCATAAGAGATCTGCCTGCCTCTGCCTCCTGAGTGGTTAGATTAAAGGTGTGCACCACTGTGCCTGGCTTTTGAACGTTGACGTGTGAAGTTCAGGTGCATAGGTGAGGTCCAGTTTGAAATTTCCAGTCTTGATAAACACTGCACTTTTCCATAAGTCATCCCTGGAGAGCGAGCGCACCAACACCAGCGTTTCCAGAAGTCTTCTCAGGAATCTCAGGTCCTGTCCAGACATCTCTCATCTTGTAGCCAGAATTTTTAAAAAGTCAAGTCTATCTGTTGACCTTGAGTCTTTTGTTGTTTTAAGCTGAGCTGGCAGTGCTTGGAACATGGTTTGGCTGGTAAAGGTGCGTCGTGCCACCGAGTCTCGTGACATGGCTGGGAACCCCAGGACCTACGTAGCAGAAGGAGAGAACTGACTCCCTCAAACTGACCTCTGCACTCTAGCTCCACAATACATGTCAAAAATACATACATACATACATACATACATACCAAAGCTGAGTTGCAAAGTCACATGAGATGACATGGTACCTTTAAAAAATGGATACTCAGTAGTCACAAGGTGGTACAGCCTTCCTGAATCCAGAATCTGCTGTCCCTTCCCCCCCAAACCTCAAGCCTGTCTGTCCACTTGCAGTTGTTCCCCACTTGTAGATGTTTCCCAACCTTGGTAGGAGCTTGCCAGTTCTCTGAGTTTGCCTGTTCTGGGCATTGTGTGTAAGTGGAATCCTAGAATATGTGGTCTTCCACATATTCTAGGCTGTTTTCTTTAGCTTTACCTGTTTTAAGTTGAGGTCAGAGAGTATCAGTGCCTTATCCTTTATCATGACTGCATAATATTCCGTTTCAAGGGTATACTACATTCTGTTGATCTGTTCATCCATTGGTATCAGTATTTATTTTCACATATTTGATACTGTGAACAACATTTGGCATATTTGTATATAAGCTTTTGTGTGAGCAGGTGCTATCCATTATTTTGGAGTGTGTATGGACATTCACTACATAGACTGGCTTTGAACTCTGAGCGGTTCTCCTCCTTGGCCTTTGAATGCTGGGATTGCAGGCACATGCCACCACACTTGGCTATACCATGTAATTTTAATCTTCTCAGGTGTAAAACTGGGAGAGGATTTACTTGGACATATTATCATATTGATATAGTTTGTGTATATAATTATTTTAGATAAAGAAAATTAACTTTTAATTTGTAATTAACTATGTAAAGTTCTGAGATTAATCAGTTCTTTAACTATGCCTGATGTCACATACTCTATGTGTTTTCAAGAGAAAACGTCACTAAGCTTAGTAATACAGGCCTCTAATCTCTGCACTTGAGAGGTAGAGGCAGGCATATCTCTGTTAGTCTGAGGTCAGCCTGGGCTACATAGTGAGTTTTAGGATAGCCAGGGCTACATGGTGAGACCCTACCTCAACAAAAGAAAGAAGAAAAAGAAAGAGTGAACTGTTGGGAAAGGGAACCGTCTGGACTCAGGGACAGGGCTGTGTGCTGACTAGCTGCTGTGTGGCTTTCAGATGCTGGTGGCCAATGACAGGGCTGGAGAGGGTGCCTGCTGTTTGCTGAGCTGTGCGCCACCCCGCCCCACCCCGCCCTGCTGTGAGTTAGAAGGTGCTTATGAGACACCTTCACTTTCACCCATTGCCTTCAGCTACTTCTCCTGGCCACCAGTTGTAATTCTGAGACTTCGGGTTCGACTTGACATTGTCCCGACTTCCAGCTTTTCCCTCAAGATGTTAATAGTCTCTAGAGGGCTCTGGATGGATCTTTCTGACCAGTAAGCCATTGGATTTTAGAAGTACAATGCTTATGCGTTTTAGAGAGTTGCAAAGACTTGTTAAATCTCTGGGAAAGGTAGGGTGCAGAGGAGTCCGAGCGCCTGTGGGGGGAAAGGTTTGGGTGCTAAGGTATCGCTCCGCTGTGTAATCTGAATGGCTGAAGCAGTCCAGGTGGACTTGGTGCCGGCCTGTGTGCTCCAGGAACAGCACACCAGGTCAGAGTGTGACCTAAGAGCATGCCCTCAGGCAAAGCGGATAGCGTCAGCTTGGAGCTAAACTCCAAATTCCTTCATGTAGTCCCCCATGTCTTTTCTACAGCTATGCCTAGGCCATGGGATTCAAACTTCTCAGGAAAATATTTTGTAATTTTGAATCTTATTTCTAAAGAAATTGGACTTTAATCCACTGAAAATAATATGCCTGGTGAGTTTTTCTTTCAAAATACGTGTTGACTTCCCACCCCTTTGAGAAGCGGTGCATGGCATCCCGTGCACTGCTGCTGTTAGGAGCACCTATGAACGTGAGCTTCGTGTTCTTTCTGTGGCCAAAAGTTTATAAAATCAGTCCTAAGGCCAGTGCCCTCGCAGAGGCTACAGAGGACATAGCGCTGATAACAGGCCACTCACTAGTCGTTCAGACTTGCTTGAGCTGGCCCTGGCACAGCCCTTTCAGTTTAGTTTTATATCATTACGGTAGAAAAGGGGGCTGAGCGCTTCTGTAAGATGCCAAGTGGGGACTGGGGGTAGATTGCAGGGGCAGACAGGTCCTTTGTGTAAGGAGGGAAGACCTCCCTTTCTTTCCTCTAAGCCATGTTACATACCTTGACTCCAAGAGTTGAGCGCATCCCCTGGAGGCAGCACTGGAACTGGCAGAACAGTTGGTTCTGCTGCTCCAGACACAGCTGCACCGGTCTGTCCCCTGCCGTGTTCTTCATCTGCAAAGTTGACTAGTCGGTAGGTTTGGGGTGGCTAGTGTTGAAGTTCGTCTCGAACCTGCGACTCGGCTGCCTTCCTAGTGCTTCAGCTTGTGCTTATAAAATAACGCCTGCTCGGAAGAGGTGTGTGTGAACCACCTGTAGCACATGCCTTGGCCGTGATCAGCACTGCTCCCCTGGCCTTGCCACACTAGTGCCGTGTGCTAGCTTGTGTTCCACACTGCATGTCTTGGTGTAGGTGTGTCTATACTGATGAGCAGAGTTCCTCACATCTCCTGCAGTGTACACTAGAACTTACTGAATTGGCCCTCTACTGTATTATTTAGGTTGTACTTAGTTTCCTGCTATAAAGTGACAGTGAGCTGAGCCTCTCTTTATTTGGAATGCTCCTCAGGGCAGACCAAGGAGCTCTGCAGCAGGCTGGGAGCGCACAAGGCCCTGTTGCACATGGCACTGGAAAACTCTCCAGAAAGGTCGCAGTTGATGCCTATCCAGACGCTGTGGATCAGTTTTTTCAGGAAGCTTCGTGTCGGCCCGGAGGGGTCACATCTAACATGTATACACTCACTAGGCCGGCCACAATTTATATCTGTCCTCGGTGTGAATCACAAAAACTACTAAGAGACTGCAGCTCCACCAGGGTCCACAAAGGGACTTCCTTCAAATAAATGTGTGACCGGTGAAGGAATGTGCAGGCTGGTGGTTTTGTTTGTTTTGTTGTTTTTTGTACAGACTGTTTTATTGACAGCTTGTTTTGACCTTTCAAGGCTCCCATCACCTTGCACATTTCTGTTTTCTGGCGTCTCAGAATCAGAGCTGCTGAAGGTTGGCGGCCCAGAGCGAGGCAGACAGAAGCGCTGTGTTTTCACTTCAGCGTTGGACAGCAGCTCCAGGTGGGGTCAGGCTTGAGGTGTTCCCGAAAAGCCAGACCCAAGCGTGGGCCACTAGTGGGTCATGGGTCTCCAAGTTTTCCTGTGACATGAGATCTCATCTGGGATGTCCTCACCGGGTACTGTCACTTTCTTCATGGGGTGCTGTGTGACTTCAAATTCGAAACTGATTAGTGTAGAAAACGCTTTTCAACATTTTAGCTAAGTCACCACAAAGTTTTTACTCTCTTGAGTCTTTGTTGACACTTCTCTGAAAATACACACATGGCCCTGTGACAGGAACAAGCTGGAAATGGAGCCTTTGCCTCCAGACTAGTTCGTGGAGTAGACACAAAGCAGTGTGAGAGACAGTGGCCTGGCGTACTCACCTTCTCAGGAGTTTCCAAGCTGAGCTCCCAGCCTGGCAGCGGGTTTGGAGTCCAGAGTCACCCCTGTCCCTGCCTCTGCTTTGAAGCCCCTCTCCAGAGTCACCCCTGTCCCTGCCTCCGCTTTGAAGCCCCTCTTCAGAGGCAAGCAGCAGTGCTAGTGCCTTGTGTCCTAAGGAATACTTCACATATACAAGCGAGTGAGCATGGCCTGTCCACGGAAGGGGTCTGCGGACATGGCGCTGAGGTAGCTGCACGTGGGTGCTTTGGATAAAACAGGAGCTGCCGAAAGACCCGAGCTCCACGGGCTGGACCAGGGCAGTTGGAAGTCACTGACCAGGCAGGACAGACAGAATCACTACAACTTAGTGTCACAGGACACTGGAGGGAGGAAGGGTTGGGATGGGTTGTCACCCAGCAGATTCTCAGAATTTCTACACTGGAAGTGCAGGCTGAAGGGCTGCTTGTGACGGGCTGGGACTGCCAAGAGAAATGACCAGGCTTGGGAGTGAAAGGTAGGGTTTCTTAGTGACTCTTGGGGACAGTATCTCTAGGCTCGTGGAGTGCTGAGTACTGGGACAGCAACACCTATGAGAGTCACCTGTGCTATGCAGACATTGAGGGCCAGGGTGCTGAGGGACCTCTCAGCCTGTAGGAAGGTGTTGGCCAGCCACTGGGGGTGAGAAGATGTTAGCAGCCATTGAGGTTATCACACTGACAGAAGACTGTGGCTAGCCCTTTGTATGTTGCTCATTGTCTAGAATTCCCATTTGAAGCAAGCCCTGCATAGCAGGCAGCATGTGCCAGAGACCCTTGTTAAATGAAGTTGCTTCTGGGGAAAAAGCATGTCCCGCCCTCAGAGTGCAGGTGCATCTTTCTGTTCCTTTGTGGGGGTTTTTTTGCAGACAAATAAATGCTTCTTCCTTAGTACTTGCAAATGTCACTGTTAAATATTTAATGAGCTATTGAATGACAGGCTTGGAGAGTTGACTGGAGAACAGAAATGATCCTCTCACTCATCTTTTATACATTATCTGTAAGTGGACATTGTCTTTTGGTTGTGACCACAGACCAGTGTCTGGAGAGCTGCCTGGCGGCTTATGAATGGCAGTCAGAATAGCTGGGAGCCCTGCCCTGCCCCCTGGAGACTGTACCAGCCGCTGTACTGCTTTAAGCTTTTATTACTACTTTATGTGCATGGATATTTCCTATGTGTATGCCTGTATCTGGTGCCCATGTAGGCCAGAAGAAGGTATTGGATCTTCTGGGGCTGGACTTACAGTTGTGAGCCACCATGTGGATACTGTGGATCAGATCTGGTTCTCTGGAAGAATAGCTCTTAGCCACTTAGGCATTTCTCCCAGCCCTGTCTGTTCCTTTTTAAAAATCTTTGATTTCTGTCTGTGCTGTGGGCCCCAAGCCGCGGCCTGCTTCACAGCTCTACCTGTGGGCTTCATCTATCCCCACTCGTGTGTGTGTGTGTGTGCGTGTGCGTGTGCGTGTGCGTGTGTGTGTGTGTGTGTGTGTGTGTGTGTGTTTGCTTGAGACAAGATCTGACATATCCCAGGCTGACCTTGAACTCTCCATGAAGCCAAGAATGACCGTGAACACAAGATCCTTGTGCCTCCTTCCCAGTGCTAGGATTACTGGTGTGCACCATGATCCGCAGCAGCCCGCTTCTCACAACCAGCTGTGCGCAGCACTCTGAACGCGCAGACTTCCGTGCACCTGCACTCTGACGGGGGCAGAGTTCACTGCTGTCCTCAGAGGGTCAGGGTGCGAGCCTCTCACCTGTAAGGGAAGATGGCAAGGCTGCTTCTGGACACTCGCCTTAGGCTAAGACTTAGCTGGAGTTGCCCAGATCTGCCTCGCCTTCCCTGGCCCAGAGTACTGCCGCTTAAGGAGACTGATGGTAACTTCTTTCCTGGAGGTGGTTTTTGCTGAGTCAGAATACTGTGCAGGTATCAGCGCTACCTAAGCTAATCGTAGGACAAAGCCCTCAATTGAGGCAAATCAGAGCCTCGTGTTGACTTTGGTGGCGGCAGGCCTGCCTGTCCCTCCAGGGATCTGCTGAGTGCCCTGTTGGGACCGACTAATGGTGAGAGGTTCTTGGCCTGGCTTCAGGAGGCATTTACCTGGAGGCCGAGTCTCTCCATGGGGCTCTCTCTCCCTGAGCCTTCCTGACTTGTACTTTATCCTTCTTGGTGAAAATGTCAGGAACCGTCTCAGCACCCTTCTGTCCGACACACCATTCCGACCCTTTCCCAGGCCTTCCTGTAGATATACAATCTGCTTAGGATTTTGTTTTAGTTTTTGCTTTTTGAGTTTCCTTCAAAAAGGAACAGATAGGGTCTCATGTAGCCCAGGTTAGCCTTGAGCTCCTATTTTCACTCACTCAGTGCTAGAACTACACCAGTGTGCTTCTAGTGCTGCCTCCTACTTGCATTTTTACTGTTTATATTATCTCATATCATACTGGTTTATGTCTAATTTGTTGTATTATTGTAACTTGTCCTAAATCTCTTAACCTCCACCCAAGCACAGGAGTAACTGCTTCTATGGGCAGGAACTCTTAGAAATCTAAATCCCTGTAGAGCTGTCTTGTAACCCTTGCATACAGTAGGTGTCAACAAATGTGCTGAGTAACTTCAGTGTTGAATATAAGTGAAGGATATAGTTTTAATTGGATTTACATAGTTTTTGTTGTAAAAAATGTATTGATGATATTATTAAAAATCTTGAAAGTATAGGACATAAATTAATCAGGGCTGGAGAGATGGCTTGGCAACTGCGGGAGCTTGCTGCCAAGCCTGACGGCCTGAGTTCTATCCTCGGACTTCACACAGCGGTGAAAGAGAGACCTGAGTCCCACATGTTGTCCTCTGACCTCCATGGTAGCTGTGGCGTTCTCCCCTGCACACGTGCACACAACACACATAGTGCATTAGTGAACTGACCTGATCTGTTGAGATGGTGTCTTAATTAGGGTTATTATTGCTGTGTCAGACACCATGGCCAAAACCACTGGGGGAGGAAAGGGGGTATTCAGCTTACACTTCCTCACAGTTCATCACTGAAGGGAGTCAGGACAGGAACTCAAGCAGGGCAGGAACCTGGAGGCAGGAGCTGATGCAGAGGCCATGGAGGGCACTGCTTACTGGGTTGACCCCCATGGCTTGCTCAGCCTGCTTTCTTTTAGAACCCAGAACCACCAGCCCAGGGATGGCACGACCCACAATAACTGCCTGCACCCCTCCCCCATCAATCACTAATTTTTTAAAAAATGCCCTATGACTAGATCTTGTGGAGGTCTTCTGTTTTCTTTCTTTTTCCATTTTTTGTTTTTTTGAGATAGGGTTTTTCTGTGTAACCCTGGCTGTCCTGGAACTCACTCTGTAGACCAGGCTGGCCTCAGACTCAAAGATTGACCTGCTTTTGCCTCCTGAACACTACTGCCTGGCCAATGTTTGGCTTCTATGGTAGCATTTTCTATTTTTTCCTTGGTAAAGGTGTATTTATTATGTATATAGTACTCTGTCTGCATGCATGCCCACACACCAGAAGAGGGCACCAGATCCCATTACAGATGGTTGGGAGCCACCATGTGGTTGCTGGGAATAGAACTTAGGACCTCTGGAAGAGAGTAAGTAGCCAGTGCTTAACCTCTGAGCCATCTCTCCAGAGTCATTTTGTTAATTAATGTCCCGTCCTTTCAGATGGCTTTATTTTGTGTCAAATTGACATCAAACTATCCAGCACAGATGACTCAATGCTAGACAGCCCTTTAGCCGCCTTGGCAGAGGGTCTGCGTTCTGTCCCCAGGACCCACGTCAGGCTTGCAGTGCCCAGCACTCCAGCTCTGGGGAATCTACCTCTTGCTGTGTCCTCTGAACACACCTGCTTACATGTAGAATACACAGAAACATACAGATACATAAAATGAAGATTTAAAACATAAAAATGTTTTTGAAAAAGAAGAAATCACTCATCTGCAGGCTGCCGTGAGGTGCCCACTTACTGCAGCAGGGTTGGGTACAGACAGTGGTGGCACTGAGGCCTCACTGTACATGGCCAGCTGTTGGTGGGTGGGGTTTATTATTAATAATAATAATTGTTATTATTTTTTGAGACAGGGTTTCTCTGTGTGGTCCTGGCTGTCCTGGAACTCACTCTGGAGACCAGGCTCGCCTCGAACTCAGAAATCTGCCTGCGTCTGCCTCCCAAGTGCTGGGATTACAGACATGTGCCACCATACCTGGCTATTTTTATTTTATGCTCATTAATATTTTGCTTGCATGTCTGTCTGTCTGTCTGTCTGTCTGTCTGTGTAAGGGTCTCAAATCTCCTGGAACAGGAGTTACAGTTGTGAGCTGCTAGGTGGATGCTGGAAGTGGAACCCAGGTCCTCTGGGAGAGCAGCCAGGGCTCTTAGCTGCTAATCCGTCTCTCCAGCCCAGAGGACGGGGCTTGGGGTGGGGGGCACTGCAAGGCCTGCCTGGGGCACTCATCTTCTCTCAGGGGTTGCTGTTCTGGTCAGGCCCAGCTCCTTACGTTACAGAGGAATGAAAAAAGCAGGCACTACCGAGATTAGGTTAAACATACACGGTTTTTTGAGGTATCCTGTTTCCTACCTATTACATTGGAGAGGTGAGACAGAAGGATTGAATGAGTTTAGGAATTAAGGGCCAGGCAGTCAGACTTTGGTGTAGAGGGTAGAGAGGAGGAAAAGGGGCACTCAGGTGTTAGAAATATTAGATTAATCCTTAGGGTCAATGGTGTAGATTTAATCTTACAAATTAAAACAAAGAAAAGCCCTCTCTCATCCCAAGGGGTCAATGCAGGCCAACAGATGCCGTTCAGAAGAGTGCCCGTGGACAGCCCTTCCGAGACCCTCAGCTAACCACAGGCACAGCCCGTGGACAGTCCTTCCGAGGCCCTCAGCTGACCACAGGCACAGCCCGTGGACAGCCCTTCCTAGGCCCTCAGCTCTGACCGTAGGCACGGCCCGTGGACAGCCCTTCCTAGGCCCTCAGCTGACCGTAGGCACGGCCCGGGCAGGACCTCTCTCCTCCCAAGTGATGGCCCGTTGGCTGCTTCCTCCAGACCAGAGAGCAAAGTTAACAGCACTCAACATTTGGGGAGGATTGTGTTGGAGGCCAAAAAGGATTGAAGTGGCTTCAGAGAGACAGCCATCAGCTCTGTGGTGTGTGGAGGGAGTCTGGCTGGCCAGCAATTCATAGTAAATCTGTAAGTTACCAACCAGTTCGCCAAGCTGCCGTTGGCAGTTGAGCTAGAATAGATAATTCCACAGTAACAGTAAGCATATGTCTTTAAAAAAAAAAAAAAAAAGACGGGCTCTACTATGTAACTCTGGCTATCCTGGAACTTGCTGTGTAGACCAGGCCTCCATACAGGTCTGGCCTCACAGACATCCACCTCTCTGTCTCTCAAGTACTAGGATTAAAGGTATGTATGTACCACCACACCCAGCTGCTTTTTTTTTTTTAAGATTTTTTTTTAATTTTGGTTGTGTGTGTGTGTGTGTGTGTGTGTGTGTGTAGCAGAGGGCATGGGGGGAGAGAATGCATGAGAGAGTACAAGTGCTCTCTGAGGCCAGAGAAGTCAGCACCACTGGAGCTTGAGTTATTGGTTATGGGGAGCTAAAGTTGGAGAGCCAAAGTGACGCCCTGTGTCAAGAAGTAAGGCAGAGAGTTCTGAGGAAGGCTCGCTCCGTCAGTTCTGTGCCCACACACGCGCACACGCACACGCACACACACACACACACCACACGTTATTTCAGTTTCTCTTCACATTCTTGTTTCCTCACCCTCCTTCCAGGGCTTCTTACTGCTTTTAAAAACAACAAAGATAGGTGTGTGTGTGTGGTGCATATGTGCACATTCTTTTAGCTTCATTACTGAGTAGTCTTCATGTTTACTAGGCTAAGGAATAAGTGGTTATTTTTCCCTTGCTCACATTCTGAAACCTCTAGAATAGGCCGTTGCCCCTGCTTGGGTCTCGTGACTGGTGCCCTGGGCAGTCCATTTCTTTGGCAGAGTCTGGGTTTCTCACAGGGTGGATCCTTTCTTCCTCTCTGTCCTTGAGCCTGATCTTAGCTTTTCTCCTTAGAGAGCTTAGTGGAGGCTCCCTCTGGAGCCGGCAGACGCAGGTTTCTTTGTGGTTGATGCACGGTGGTTGCTTTGAGGAAGCTTTGTGCAGAGGGAATGTGTTAGGCTGGCAGAACACTGTAACCCCTGTGATCCCTCCCCTGAGGACTGAGGACCATCAGCGTCCATTGGACTGGGCAGCAACTTGAGGGGCGAACATAGTTTTTCAGTAATCTTGCTTTTTTTCATTCCCTTTGGGATAATCATTTGCAGATACATTTCTCAGTCCTGAGTCACAGGGGAGGGTTCCCCAATGCCCCAGTAGTTGAAGCTTCAGAAATGTTGGTGTAAATATGACTTGTTCCTATTGTTACAGAGTTAACTGTGTGCTTAGATCTCATCTTCATCGGATCCTGGTCTTTGTGTTGTGATGCCTTGCCAGTGCTGCAGGGGAGCTCTGGCCTGGTGAGAGTCTCCATCTCTATAGAGGTGGAGAAACACTGCTAAGTGCTGTCTCAGTCGACCCGCCCGCCTGTGAGCGAGCGGCTCCTGATCTGTTACTCAGCCCTTAGCTCCAGCTTGAGTCATAGGCTTCTGTCCTAGAGTTTCCCTTTATAGCAGGTACTCCCATCCAAGCCACATGAGATGTGTTTTACTGACAGAAAACCAACCCCTGAGAAGCAACTTCTTTGCTGGAGTGTAAGGCTCCTGCGTCAGTGAGACGTGCTCCCATGGCCAATGCTGTGTGCAGTTGGCAGTTTTGCTGTGGCCTGAGTTAAATATGTTGTGATAGAGGTGAAGTGCCGTGTGTCCTTCACTGGTGTTTATATTAGAACTGGAAGGCAGCGTTCTCTAGGCGTCATTGTCCAGAGACCTAATCAAAGGTCAGTCTGGGAGGTGTGTGTAAGGGGACTGAGAAGAGGCTGGAGAGACAGCTCTGCATTAAGATCCAGTATCACTCTTGCAGAGGGCCCACGTTTGGTTCCCAGAACCCAAGTTGAGTTTCTCACCACCACCTATAACTCTAGCCCAAGGGAACCTGACACTCTCAGGACTTTTCAGGACCTACACACATGTGGCATTGGTATGTGTATATACACACACACACACACACACACCTTAAAAAAGAAAAGCAGTCTCAGCGTGTACCTGCTGTGGCTGTTGGAGGCATTCCTGCTGAGGGCAGCTTGGCTTCAAGGCCTCCCCAGGGCCTGCCTTCTGCAGAGTGACAGCAAGCTGCTGGGGAGACACAGTTTAAAGTGCCTGCCATGCTGAGGACTGAGCTCCGGGCACAGGGCTGCTGGACTTGCCCTGTGCAGATGAACTCCATCCCAGCCCTTCAGTGCCATTTTTGTATGGCGGTGACAGGTGAAGGGGAAAGTATTCTAATTTAAAAAATGAAAAATTGTTACTTAGATTCCATTTATAAAAATAGTTAGAGAGGCTGGAGAGATGGCTCAGTGGTTAAGAGCACTGACTGCTCTTCCAGAGGTCCTGAGTTCAATTCCCAGCAACCACATGGTGGCTCACAGCCATCTATAATACGGTCTGATGCCCTCTTCTGGTGTGTTTGAAGAGAGCCACAGTGTACCTCATGTACATAAAATAAGTAAATAAAACTTTCAAAATAAATTGAAATTTATTGATTTATTTCAATAAATTGAACTGAGCAAAGAATAATTTGTTAAGGAAAGGTGAGAAAGAAAGCCCTGAGGTGGGAGGGGCTCCAAGAATGGAATGCTGCGAGCGGTCGGCCTGGTAGTGGGAGGGGGCGGAGCTGGCTTTGCTTCATTTGCATTTCTTCACTTAGGAAATTAGTACATGGAAAACGTAACACTATGTTTTTGGTTTTTTGTTTGTTTTGTTTTGTTTTGTTTTTTGTTCTTTCGAGACAGGGTTTCTCTGTGTATCCCTGGCTGTCCTGGAACTCACTCTGTAGACCAGGCTGGCCTCGAACTCAGAAATCTACCTGCCTCTGCCTCCCAAGTGCTGGGATTACAGGCGTGCGCCACCACTGCTTGGCTAACACCATGTTTTTTAAAACTCCTAAGATCTGTGTCTTATAAGTGGCTCCTGCCTGTAATCATTCAGGAGGTCAGGCCAGAAAGGAGATTTCAAGGACAGCCTCAGGTGACAGAGAGAGAGAGAGAGAGACAGACCCTCTCTCAAAAAGCAAACCCCAAGTGTAATGGCCTAAGTAGTGTGTGGTTGGTCACTTCCTAAGTAGTGTGTGGTTGGTCACTTCCTAAGTAGTGTGTGGTTGGTCACTTCCTAAGTAGTGTGTAGTTGATCACTTCCTAAGTAGTGTGTGGTTGGTCACTTCCTAAGTAGTGTGTGGTTGGTCACTTCCTAAGTAGTGTGTAGTTGATCACTTCCTAAGTAGTGTGTGGTTGATCACTTCCTAAGTAGTGTGTGGTTGGTCACTTCCTAAGTAGTGTGTGGTTGATCACTTCCTAAGTAGTGTGTGGTTGGTCACTTCCTAAGTAGTGTGTAGTTGATCACTTCCTAAGTAGTGTGTGGTTGGTCACTTCCTAAGTAGTGTGTAGTTGATCACTTCCTAAGTAGTGTGTGGTTGGTCACTTCCTAAGTAGTGTGTGGTTGGTCACTTCCTAAGTAGTGTGTGGTTGATCACTTCCTAAGTAGTGTGTGGTTGATCACTTCCTAAGTAGTGTGTAGTTGATCACTTCCTAAGTAGTGTGTAGTTGATCACTTCCTAAGTAGTGTGTGGTTGGTCACTTCCTAAGTAGTGTGTGGTTGGTCACTTCCTAAGTAGTGTGTGGTTGATCACTTCCTAAGTAGTGTGTGGTTGATCACTTCCTAAGTAGTGTGTAGTTGATCACTTCCTAAGTAGTGTGTGGTTGGTCACTTCCTAAGTAGTGTGTGGTTGGTCACTTCCTAAGTAGTGTGTAGTTGATCACTTCCTAAGTAGTGTGTGGTTGGTCACTTCCTAAGTAGTGTGTGGTTGATCACTTCCTAAGTAGTGTGTGGTTGGACACTTCCTAAGTAGTGTGTGGTTGGTCACTTCCTAAGTAGTGTGTAGTTGGTCACTTCCTAAGTAGTGTGTGGTTGGTCACTTCCTAAGTAGTGTGTGGTTGATCACTTCCTAAGTAGTGTGTGGTTGGACACTTCCTAAGTAGTGTGTGGTTGGTCACTTCCTAAGTAGTGTGTAGTTGGTCACTTCCTAAGTAGTGTGTGGTTGATCACTTCCAGGTCAGGCTGTAGCGACGGGGCCAGAGAGAGGCCTTCCGCTCTCCTCAGTGTCTTCTCAGGCGTCTGCTCAGCTCTTCTGATGTGTGCCCATGATCTTAATCTAATGAGAGTTGTGGTGATTGAATTTAGGGTCAAAGGAGTCACTCAAGCTGCTCCTGGAGACATAAGATAGTTGCAGTGAATTAAAGGCAGCTTCTGCATGCTGACTTCAGGTGGCATTAAGGGCCACTCACTAACTCAGCCTCCTTCTCTGCTTGGGGAATAGATCACAGGCTGGGCACACGGTACTTCCTTGACCTCAATCACTTATCTGATCTAAGACAGTACACAGAATGTAAAATGGGTGAGCCGTTTGACCAGGATTCTCATTCCTAAAATAAAACCACTTTGAGCACATAGCCCGGCAATTCCTTCCACTTCCTGGCAGAACCAGGAGGATCTCTGTGAGGTCAAAGCCAGCCTGGCCTACATAGCAAGTTCTAGGACAGCTGGGACTACATAAAGAGATCCTGCCTCAAAAACAAAACAAAACCCAGAAATGTATTGATGTGGAGTATGATGTGGTTGGGCTCCAGGAGTCCCTGCTGGTTATTTCAGCAATCGCCTGTTCTAGCCCTAATCGTAACCTTCTCTGCCCGGCCCTCCATTTCTCCCTGCCCCTCCATTTCTCCCTGCCCCTCCATTTCTCCCTGCCCCTCCATTTCTCCGTGCCCCTCCATTTCTCCGTGCTCCTCCATTTCTCCGTGCTCCTCCATTTCTTCCTGCTCCTCCATTTCTCCGTGCTCCTCCATTTCTCCCTGCCCCTCCATTTCTCCCTGCCCCTCCATTTCTCCGTGCCCCTCCATTTCTCCGTGCTCCTCCATTTCTCCGTGCTCCTCCATTTCTTCCTGCTCCTCCATTTCTCCGTGCTCCTCCATTTCTCCCTGCTCCTCCATTTCTCCCTGCCCCTCCATTTCTTCCTGCTCCTCCATTTCTCCGTGCTCCTCCATTTCTCCCTGCTCCTCCATTTCTCCCTGCCCCTCCATTTCTCCCTGCTCCTTCATTTCTCCGTGCTCCTCCATTTCTCCCTGCTCCTCCATTTCTCCCTGCCCCTCCATTTCTCCCTGCTCCTCCATTTCTCCGTGCTCCTCCATTTCTCCGTGCTCCTCCATTTCTCCGTGCTCCTCCATTTCTTCCTGCTCCTCCATTTCTCCGTGCTCCTCCATTTCTCCCTGCCCCTCCATTTCTCCCTGCCCCTCCATTTCTCCCTGCCCCTCCATTTCTCCCTGCCCCTCCATTTCTCCCTGCTCCTCAATTTCTCCCTGCCCCTCCATTTCTTCCTGCCCCTCCATTTCTCCGTGCTCCTCAATTTCTCCCTGCCCCTCCATTTCTCCCTGCCCCTCCATTTCTCCGTGCTCCTCCATTTCTCCCTGCCCCTCCATTTCTCCGTGCTCCTCCATTTCTCCGTGCTCCTCCATTTCTTCCTGCTCCTCCATTTCTTCCTGCTCCTCCATTTCTCCCTGCCCCTCCATTTCTCCCTGCCCCTCCATTTCTCCCTGCCCCTCCATTTCTCCGTGCTCCTCCATTTCTCCGTGCTCCTCCATTTCTCCGTGCTCCTCCATTTCTCCCTGCCCCTCCATTTCTCCGTGCTCCCAGACCGTTCTCTGCACCTGCTCTGAGGATTGTTCTCATAAAACGCAGCTTCGCTTCTGTCTTTACCACTCGGGAGCCGCCTTGGCAGCCTTCTGTTGTGTAAGTAGTGCTGTCCTGTGGCAAGATCCTGCAAGCCACGTGTGCAGTCTTGGAGTTCTTAGTAGTTACAGTCAAAGTGAAGGGGCCGCGTGCCAGCTGGGACTATAGTCCCACCCACTGCAGAGCCTGAGGCAGGAGTATTGCTTGAGACTGGCCTGGCAACATGGTATAAATCTGTTTCAAAAACATGGAGGCCACTGGGCTATGGTGGCCAAGCCTTTAATCCCAGAAGAGGCAAGTGGGTCTTTGTGAGTTCGAGGCCAGCTTAGTCTACAGAGTGAGTTCTAGGACAACCAGGGCTGCACAGAGAAACCCTGTATAGAAAACAAAAAGAAAACAAAGAAAGGAGCTCTGATGACCCCTTCCGGGCTGTGTCAGGATGGAGCTGAGTATCTCCTTCCCAGACACTCGCTGTCAGAAACTCATCGAAAGCTTCATGTGGGATAGCAGGGTGTGGATGACTGGACAGCCCTTCCACACCGCCAGGCGTCTCCCGGGGTAGCACGACCTTTCGGATACCTGTTGCCTTCATCAGACAAGGATCCCAGGCAAAATGCCACGGCTCAATCTCTTGAGGGGGAAAAAACCCAAACAGCACTCCAACTTTCCAATAAAGCCATAGAGGGAAAACTTTAGTTTATGTCTGGGAATTGCTCACTAGTCTACAAGGGGAAAGACTTCCCAAGTTTCACACAGCACACAGCACAGCATGGGCGGCAGGGCCTTCAGCACGCTGGGGAAGAGTGGGAAGCCGTGCGGTCCAGAGCAACGGCAAGGAGGCCGTTTTCCCATGGAACCAAGTCCTGACCCTGGGAGAGTGCTCCTGCTGTTGAGTTAGGTTTCTTGTTGTAGACTGAGGAGAGCTGGAGAGAGGAGGCACAACTCTCTTTACAGATGCATTGTGGGTGCCAATCTGAGTGTTCTCAACTTGGCTACTGTAAAACCGAAGACAGAGGACGATACTCCTGGACTGACAGATACTGCTGTTCCCTGGCAGTTGGGGCTTAAAAGAGCCAGCAGAATCCAAAAGCTTTTTAATCTCTCTAAAGGAGATAATTCCCACCAAATGTCATCAGAAGCCTTTAAACAAAGAAAACGAGAGGCCAGGACTAATGCCCCCAAGATCGAGCGTCTTATTACACGGGTCCTGCAACATAGACCTATTGCTCTGAAGAAACAGAATAAAGGAAAATGAGAGGCTGCTGGATAAACGTTTGGCCAAGAGAAGGAAGGAAGCCAAAGAAAACTGCCAGGAACAGATTACCAGGAGATGTAGGCTTTGCTTGCTGAGTGCTTCTACTTCTGAGTTCAGTCCAAAATAAATAAAAGTCACAAATAAGTGATCAGACCTGGGGGAAACAGTGGAGACTGAGAGCCAGAAAGATGCTCAGAAGGCAAAGGCTCGCCTACTAAGTCTGATTCCCTGGGACACACGGGGAAGGAGAACTCTGGACTCCCACATATTTGACTGACGTGGACTTTGGAATGCCTATGTCTCTCCCCACCCCTAATTAAAAGTGTAATAAAACTTAGATCAACACAATGCAGTTAATTTTATTTAATACACTTAATTAACATATTAAACCCCAAAACCTTTTTTGTGTGTTCCGTAGTGAACCTCGAAGGCCGCTATGCAGTGTTTTGTTGCTGGCACTGAGTGTTCTGTAATCCAGGGTGCCTTACATTTCCTAGCAAGCAGCTCTCTGCCCCAGTAGTCCCAAGGAGGATCAGCTCCCCGTGAGACAGGTCCTTCCCATGCCCTTCCGTATGAAAATTAGAGGACCTTCTAGGGACAGCTAGAATGCCATTGCAAAGAAGGCCAGTAAACATGTCCCATTCACGCTAGGACTCTAGTGCGGGGCTGCTGCGCACTGGCTTTAGGAATCTTCCCAGTCACAGTTTTAGCAATTTGGGTCTTTTGTCTTTTATATAGACATTTTGAATAGCAGCTTTATTCAGGCTTGCCTCGCCTTCTCTTTGTGGTCTGAGTGTCAGAAATACACGAGGTACAGGTTACTCTGGTCCCGCACCACCTCTTCCCCTGGTAGGTTAGTGAGCGATTTCCAGATGTAAATTTCCCTCTTTGGCTTCATGGGAAAGCTGAAGTAATGTTGAGTTTCTTTTTCCCCTCAAGAGATTAAGCAGTGGCATTTTGCCTGGGATCTGTCCACTAAAGGCAACAGGTAGCTCCTGGAGAAGATGGCTGGCATGGAAGGAAGGACTGTCCAGCCACTCAGCCCGCTGATTTGTAATTTAAGTTAATTGTGGTTGTTGGACCAGGGCCTGGTTAAGAGCAAATTCTTCCCCTGTGCGTGCAGTAGAGAATGCCTGATTCATCATCGGATGGTGTGCCCAGGACTGGAATCTCCAATTCTGTGTTTTAACATAAATCATTAACATTTAAGCCCTGTGAAGTAAGAGTTCCTCAGAAGCACGGCCTAAGCATTCTCCCCTTGTCTGTTCTTCCCTGTCTACACCTGCTCCTGTGAGCTGAGGGGTGTCTCCTGTGGCTCTTCCCTGTACCCCCAGCTGCTGCTAGGTTCCCAGGTTTCCGTGATTGCAAACCTCACCTGGCAGCTCCCACTGAGGTGGGCTTTCCCACAGAGCAGGCCCAAGGGGCCTGCCTTCGCCTTTGTCAGCGCTGCCATCATTGTGCGTGAACTCAGTGATGTGGGAAGTTCCCCGTGTATCATCAGGGAGGTGGAGGCGAGTATGGCTCATTCAGTCAACAGCACCCCATTCACAGTCAGGCTTGAAGCGCCTCTGCTGTCGCCCTCTCCTCCACCCCGTTATTCTGACACAGAGGCCAGGCTTCATTCCCATCCCATCAGCTGGCTTGGAATTGCTCCAAAGGGAGGCTCAGCTTGCTGGTGGTCACAGGCTGTGGAGGAAGCTGCCGCCATTGTCTCCTCCTCCGCTCGCTCCTTCTGTTTCCCACATGCTCCACCAGGGAGCTTCCTGTGTTCACCATGGTAAGCCAGGGTTGTCCACGTACGTGCTTGGAAGATGCCTGCGACAGATGAATGTACACAAATGTAAATGCTGTGTGGGAGGGGTATTTCACACTCAGAAGGAGCTAGATTTGGCCCAGAGATGTAGCTAGGTAGTAGAGTGCTCCGGCCTTACAATACAAATAAATAAGAAATAAACACGCAAACCTGCTTTTTTCTTCTTTTTGATGTGTGTGTGCATGTACCTGTGTATGTGCATCCATGTGTGTGTGTGTGTGTAGCTCACCCTGGCCTCCAACTCACTATCTCTGAGTGATTGGCCTTGAGCTCTTGTTTTCCCAGCTCCCCAGGGTTGGGATTACTGGTATTAGCCACCATGCTTGTTTACTTAATTAAAAATCAAATTCTGCTTGCCTCTTATCAACTTAGCCATCTTGTCTGCCCCTCCCCTCAAATTTAAAAATAAACTTTTGGAAGATAGGGAGCTGCCAGCATCTGTTGTGGGCGAAGTGCCCACCGCATAGGCATGACAACCGGACAACCGGAGCTTGCTTCCAGCAGCCACGGAAAAGGCTAAGGTGGCAGTGTACCCTGTGGTCGCAGTGCTGGGGGAGGGGCTGTCCAGCGAGGTGGCTCAGTGGTCAGCAAGGCTGCTTTCCGTGCGAGCCTGGTGACCTGGAGTCCCAGGAGCCACACAAGGTGGATGGAGAAAACCACCATGATGGAGGTGTTCCTTGACCTCCACAAGGGCACTGTGGTTCCATTTTACACACACACAAATGATGATAGTAAGATAGAAAGTTGTTGACTTCTTGTCTTCACACACATGTGCATATACATATAACATACGCACAGTAAGATAAAGCTGTGGCATATGCTTTTGGTGAAGATAAGAATAGTACCAGATGGTATGTCACAGAGTTCACGCATTCCAGGCAGGTGTTCTAACGTTACCCTGAGCTGTGACTCCAGTTACTCCTAGAGCAGCGGTTCTCAACCTTCCTAATGCTGCGAGCCCTTCAATACAGTTCCTCATGTGGTGGTGACCCCCAACCAGAACATTATTCTGTTGCTATTTCATAATTGTAATTTTGCTACTATCATGAGTCATAATGTAAATATCTTTTCTGATGGTCTCAGGTGAACCCCGTGAAATGGTTGTTTGACCCCAAAGGATCAGAACCCGCAGGTTGAGAACCCCTGCCCTAGACATTGAGAAATCAGTCCCTTATTTCTAAACAATTATTGTTCATATTTCTTATAGATCCTTCCAGAAAAGTCATAGAAAACCTTCATAGCGTGCACATGTCTGACACTTTTCTGTTTCTTTAACACCAGTAGGCAGGAATTGATTTTAACTTTGGAAAGAGTTAAGACGCTAGTTGTTTTGCAAGGGGCGCGATGGGATACGGTACAGCAGTGACGCAGTGACGTGCAGGTTCTGTTGACTGAACACTCGTTCCCTGGTGCTAAAGGGAGCGCCGAGCAGACTCTGTGCTGTGGCCTGTGAAAGTTTACACTAGCATGATCCGGTAGAATAGAATCATTTAAATATGTTAAGAAAAAGTGAAGCCAGGTAGTAGTAGCACACACCTGTAGTCCCAGCACTCTGGGAGGCAGAGACAGGCGGATTTCTGAGTTCAAGGCCAGTATGGTCTACAGAGTGAGTTCCAGGACAGCCAGGGCTACACAGAGACACCTTGATTCAAAAAGGGGTGGGGGGGGAGAAAGAAAAAGGAAAATCTGAAATCAACCTCTCTAGTAATTTCTACTAAAATGTTCTGTTTGCAGCACTGGGTCTTGTGAATGTTAGGCAGGAGCCCTGCCCCTGAGCTGTGTCCCACCCTGCCCTGCCCCTGAGCTGTGCCCCACCCTGCCCCTTTCTCACTGACTTACTGAGGCCGAGTCAAGAAATTGTCCAGCCTGGCCGGTAGTTACAGTCTTCCCGAGTAGCTTGGATTATGGCCCTGCAGTACCGGACCGAGCTCCCAGAGTGTTGTTGGAATCTCTAGTCAGTATAAAACAGCGAGAGCACCCTCCCTTGTGCCTTCTAAGTTCTCACAGTCCACTCAGCAAACCTCAGTGTGGAGTAGCCTTTCCCAGAGCCCCTCAGCACACATGGCCTGGCCAGCTGGACAGGGCAGGGTTTTGTTTTTCTCTGAAGGAGGAGGAAAGAGATGGAATGTGGTTTCCATTTTATTCTTCATTTGTTGGTGTTTCTGGGACCTGGCTCTGTGCGCATGAGCACTTGTTCTAGCTCTGCTTTTTTCTTCCTCGTTCTAATTCCCAGCTCTGGCCCTACAGTTATCACCATTGACATTGGCACTTAAAGAAAAAAAGCCAGGGGCTGGAGAGGTGGCTCAGTAGTTCAGGGCACTGGCCGCTCTGGCAGAGGACCTGAATTCAGTTCCCAGCATCCACATAGCGGCTCACAGAGGCTCCAGTGTCTTCCGCCCTCTGCAGGCCGCAGCACACGATGCCAGGAAGACCCTCACATAAATCAATCTAGTCCGTTCTATCCCAGGGTCTCCTTGCTGTCCGGGAGCTCGTTCTGTAGACCCAGCTGGCCTCAGACCCGGAGCTCCCTCCGACTCTGCCTCCCAGGTGCTGGGATTAAGGCGTGTGCTATTGCTTATTCATATATATTTATTCTAAAGGCCAGGTTCCTTTGTGCAGTGACACTCCCAAATGAGGCTTTGTGAGTGTGCACACCAGTGTGCTTGGGTGAGCCGTTAGGGAGAACTGGCAGAAGGGGTGCTGGGACGTTGGTGAACTGTGGTTTCTTGTTTTAGGCGGTCCTTGGGAGGGAACTTGGGGCCTTGCGCATGGGAGGGAGGAGCTCTGCCTCACCGCTGCGTTCTCAGTCAACGCTCAGGGTCTGACAGGGCAATTTCTCTTTCAGGAGTTGCGGATGGCGTCGGAGGGTGGAGAGACTATGGAGTGGACCCATCTCAGTTCTCAGGGACTTTAATGCGAACATGTGAGCGGTTGGTGAAGGAAGGACGCTTTGTCCCCAGCAACCCTGTTGGGATTCTCACCACGAGCTACTGCGAGCTGCTGCAGAACAAAGTCCCCTTGCTGGGTGAGTAGAAAGTCTGTGGCCTCCTTACAGCCCCCACTGAGAGCCAGACAAACCAGATTCTACCTGTAGTCCAGGCTAGCCTCGAACTCAGAGAGCTGCTGCCCAGCCTGAGTGCTGGGATCAAAGGTGTGCGCCATCAATCTTGCCCAGGATCATAATTGCCAGAACCTTTCTGGTTACTAGGGCCCCCTCTCCCCCCTTGCCCACACTTAAATTTAAAGTGAGCTTCTGCTCAGTGTCATAAGATGTCCCTGAGCCCTCCACAGACGCTCTCGCCCACGTCTGTCTTCCTCCACTGAGCACTCTCCTGGGTTCAGCTTAGTAGTAACTTTCCTTCCTTTAGAGTCTTTCTTTTTTCTTTTTCTTTTTCTTTTTCTCTCTCTCTCTCTCTCTTTTTTTTTTTTGTTTTGGTTTTTGGATTTTTGGGGGTTTTTTGAGGCAAGGTTTCTCTGTATAGCCCTGTCTGTCCTGGAACTCACTCTGTAGACCAGGCTGGCCTCAAACTCAGAAATCCGCCTGCCTCTGCCTCCCAGAGTGCTGGGATTACAGGTGTGCGCCACCACCGCCCAGCCTAAAGTCTTTATTTTATTAGCAGTGTATGTGTGTGCACCCGTTGATGTGGGTCAGAGGACAACTCGGGAGGGGGTCCATTGTGCCCTTCCCACAGGCATCAGACTCAGGCGGTCAGGCCTTGGCACCAAACACTTCACCTTCTGAGCCAATGTGCAGTCCCCTGACCGCTTTTTGTCATTCCATTTCATTTATTTATTTTGTGTGTGGGGTCACGGGTGCCACAGCACAGTGCAGAGGTCAGAGCACAGCCTCCCGGAGGACATGTTTTCTGCAGCACTTGGGTCCTGGAGCTAGGGTGCGGGCCAGCAGGACCTTTGCTGGGCCAACTCCCTGCTTCTCTTGATGTTGTCAGAGATTGTCTCGGGTCAGTGGGACATTCTAGGTTCTGTCCTAGTTCCTCTGTCAGAGCCGAATGACTGTGGGCAAATCACTTAACCTGTGAGTGGAAAGCACTTTCCTAGACAGTTTCCAGCACTTTCTGTGGGCACCATTTCCCCTACCTGGGCGTTTACTTGGGCCTAGAGCAGCCAGTTACGTGCAGAATGTCCTGCCTTTTTTTTTTTTCTGCCTAAAAGATTTGAAGGGGGGTGTTTTGGTTTTTTCTGTACATTTCCCTTCCTTCCCATTCACCCAAGGGAACAGAGATAGTAAATTTAAGGATATAATTTTACGTACAATGAAGTTTACGTACAATGCTGGGATTATCATCGTTTCTAAAACCCACTGACCCACTTTGTTGTCATGTTTGGCATGCATACACCTCCTGACCCAACCCACACACTTCCCTGACCCACACACCTCCTGAACTGACCCACACACCTCCTGAACTGACCCACACACCTCCTGACCTACACACCTCCCTGACCCACACACCTCCCTGACCCACACACCTCCCTGACCACACACCTCCCTGACCCGACCCACACACCTCCACAGCGTTTGCAACTAAATTGGAGATCTGGCTGAGAGTGTGCAGAACTGAGGCATAATTGTGAACACAGTGGCTGGAATGTGCTTTAAGAGTCTTTTATTATTTTTAGTGAATGTTGTATGTGTGTGTGTGCTTGTGGACTCTAGGGGAGGGTACTGGATCCCTTGGAGCTGGAGAGACAGACACAGGTGTTGGTAGCCACTCTATGTGGGTGCTGGGGATGAAACTCCGTTCCTCTGGAAGAGCTAAGGTGCTCTTAACCACTGAGCCATCTCCCCAGCCTGTCTTTGCTTTCTAATCCAGCAACTGTTAAAAAAGTTTACAAAGCAAGAAATACTCTAGAAGCCTTTATTGTTGACATGAGTGTCCTCAGAAATCTTTAAATACATTAATAAGTTCATAAGACTCCAAAGGGTTGCTGCCATGATACCTTTTAATTCCAGCATTTGGGCAGTAGAGGCAGGCGGATCTCTGAGTGAGGCCAGCCTGATATACAGAGTGAGTTTCAGACCAGCCAGAGCTGTACAATGAGTCTTTGCCTTAAAAAATAATAATAAAATGGGTCCTGCAGCTGGGGTTGTACACGGTAGTAGAGCAGGGAGCTAGCACGCACCATGCCTTCGGTCTCCAGCACCACGGAAGAAAGAAGTGTCTGAGGTGTCAGAGATAAGAAGGTTGTATGGCTGAGTGGTAAACATACTTGCTCTTTAACCTGAGAGGTTTGCCCAGGCACTGCCCGTGCGGCCCGGTCATCTGAGGTCCGACCCTCGCCTTCACAAGGTGCTGGGTCCCTGGGAGGGGGAGGGGAGTGAGCAGCCAGGCCGTGCTGTGGAAGCCCCAAGACTCACTAGGACCATTTTGATTCCACAGGGGCATGAAATGGTGGCTTGAGGTTTTCACAGTGAGTCATCGGGTGTTTCCTGAGGAGCAGCTCCAAGGCCCTGTCGTTTCACTCTCAAGATTTAATTTCATCAGCTCCCAAAAGATCTTTTGTGTGGCCGTTTTGTAATGTTGAGTAGCTCAAGGCTTTTAGGAAGGAAAGCTGATTTCACAGCAAGCCATAGAGCAGGTTCTGACAGCGCCCCTGGCTGGCACAGCACCCACTGTTTTCCCTTCCGTAGGCACCAAATGGGTGTCAGAGCCACTTTTAGTCAGCCTGATTCAGAATATAAGGAAGCCAAATAGCTGGACACTAATGATGGAAGAGGCTTATGTTGATTCTTTACATTAAATTATATCTTTTCTTTTTCTTTTTAAAGATTTATTTATTTATTTATTTATTTATTTATTTATTTATTTATTTATTTATTTTATGTACATGAGTACACTGTCGCTGTCTTCAGACACACCAGAAGAGGGCATCCGATCCCATCACAGATGGTTGTGAGCCACCCTGTGGTTGCTGGAAAATGAACTCAGCAACCTCTCTGACCCACACACCTCCCCGACCCTCACACCTCCCTGACCTGACACACACACCTCTGGAAGAGCAGCCAGTGCTCTTAACCACTGGGCCATCTCCAGCCCAAATTATGTCTTTTCTTTGGGACAAGATAACAAATATTGGAATCCCACTGAGAAACCAATGACTGTAGTTGCTGTGCTTCTGTTTCCCTCATGTGTCGGCACAGGGGAGTGGCTTGTGGCTTTGAGTGTGCTCTGCTTACACACTGGGTGAGGCAGGTGTGTAGGAACTCTCTCCACAGCTGGCTGGAAGAAACTTGGGGCCCTGAGAGGCCTGCTGGGGATGCACAGCTGAAAGCAGTGCCCTGGGATTACTGTCTCCATAGTCGCTTGCTTTAACTTTTTGGTTTTTTTCAAGACAGGGTTTCTCTGTGTAGCCCTGGCTGTCCTGGAACTCACTCTGTAGACCAGGCTGGCCTCGAACTCAGAAATCTGCCTGCCTCTGCCTCCCAAGTGCTGGGATTAAAGGCGTGCGGCACCACTGCCCGGCTAGCTTTTTTTTTTTTTTTTTTTTTTATTTATTTATTTATTTATTAAGAGATAGGGTCTCACACAGCCCAAGCTGGCCTCAGACTCAGTGTGGCTGAGGATGACCGTGAGTTTCTCCACCTCTGGCCTTCATGTCCTGAATACTGGGGTCCCTTTTGTGGACCACTGCATCTGTTTTGCGTGATACCTATGAGTGAGCTCAGGACGTGGGCATGCGCAGGGAGCAATTGGGCAGCTGAGTGACATCTCAAGTCAATTTACCTGTGCATGTATGTGTGTGCCTGAGCGTATGTGTGTCCACAGAGGCCAGAAGAGGGCGTTGGATGGGTCCCCTAGAACTAGAGTCAGAGATGGGTGTGAGCCGCCATATCTTGCTGAGAATTCAGCTCAGGACCTCTGGACGAGCAGTTAAGAGCTCTTTACCATCTCTCCAGCCCGCCAAGACTAGCTTTAATGTACTTAGTTCACTCATCTTCCCTTCCCAAGTGTGCTCTTTAGCACACTGCCCCAGTGTCTGGCCGGGTGACCCGCTCTCGGTGTTCCCCCTGGTGTGCCTGGTTTCTCCTCATGGCGCTCTGTGAGGGGTTTGGGCTGCGTCCTGTTGCCGTGGGTGAGGAAACTGACCACAGTGCTTCACAGTGGCCGAGCCCGGGGTTCAGTTCAGGCGCTGAGTGTGGCGGTACTGAGCTGTTCTGGAGCTGGGTGCAGGCCTGTGCTCATGCTAGCAAAGCCTCTGCCCTGTGGCCGCCAGCCTGCCCGCTAGCACGGCCAGAGACACGTAGCTCCCTCGGGGTCTCTAGCTCTGAGCCAGTGTTTGTCTTTCCGTCTGACTTGCCTCTCTTATGGTCTTCTTACATGGCTTCTCTCAGGGAGACCTGCTGGATAACGAGTATGTATGTTTTCAGGGCTCTGTGACTCTCAGATTAATTTACCCAGCGCCTCCCCAGAGTAAGAGTGAGTGAGCAGGTTTCCTGTGTTATCTTCTCGCCGTTCTTGTTAAGAATCTCAGACAACTGGCTGCCAGCGGTCCCCAGGCAGACAGGCTCCGTTTGTTTCTTGGTGAGCCACATATTCTCCTGGTGGAGGCAGCCAGGCCAGAGACCGTGGGCCTCGTACAGCAGTGGTCGCATGCAGTGCTCGCTGACTGCCGGCAAGGTGGGCCTTGTTCTCCTGGGCACCAGCCTCTGGAGAGGGAACAGATGATCATCAGGCCACTTTCGAAAATTGGCCCGGTGACCCCATAGTAAGTCATAAGTCTCTGGAAAGTGCTTCATGGCTTCAGCGGAGGGCAGTCCGTCTAGGAGCCTGCTTATGTCCCTGTCTTAAAAGTCAGTAAGTTTAGTGACATCGCATCGCCATAACTAAAGCAGTGCCAGCTGCAGGAACCTTATTCCAGCAATTACGTATTAAGACACAGCGACCTGCGGTGGGGCCTGGCACGCGTGTCTGCAAAGGAGAGCGTGTACCTTGGTCACCATGTTCCACGCCCCTTGTCTTCAGCACCTCGGGGTTCTTGGGTGTGGGGCAAACATGGATGATCCTGTGTAAACAAAAGATTCCCATCCCTGCCGCTCCCTGGAGTCGAGTGCTGATGGGCAGCAGCCCAGGGGAGGCAGTGAGCCCATGCCATGTTGTCTGTAGGCAGCAGCACAGCCTGCATCGTGGTGCTGGACAGAAGTAGCCACCGCTTGCACACAGCGAACCTGGGTGACTCTGGCTTCCTGGTGGTCCGGGGCGGCGAGGTCGTGCACAGGTCTGACGAGCAGCAGCACTACTTCAACACTCCATTCCAACTCTCCATCGCCCCTCCTGAGGCTGAGGGCGTCGTCCTGAGCGACAGGTAAGCAAGCAGGAGGCGCCCGGCCCATGCCTCCCTCCTGCCCTCTCCTGAGACACAACCTTCCACGGGCCCAGTTAGAGGGGCTTTGCCAGGGGCTCTGAACACAGCAGCTGAAGGCAGTACGCGCAGGCCAGTCCGGCTTCCACCAGTCCCGTTCTCACACAGTCCCGTTCTCTCTCACGCAGTCCCGTTCTCTCTCACGCAGCAGCTCACTGGCTGACGGCCCTCTGTCCATCTTACCTGTCAGAATAACTTCCCACTCCGAGGTCCTCCTCACACGTGCACCCAACAGAAAAGAAGCGGCCAGGCCTGCCTCCGTCCCTAATGGGCTCACTAGGGTCCTCTCTCTTTCCTGATGATGGCTAATGTCTCTTCGTTTATTTTTAAACCTCCAGGAGTCTTTTCAAAGTAACTGGAGCACTTTAAAATTAATTTTCAGTTTGTTCTTTTCTTAGACTATAGTAAGGTTAAGGCTTGGACCACACTTTATTTGGCTACCTTCTAGGGGCTGCATGTGCTAACTGGCAGCCCCTGCGTGGAGTTTCTTCAGTTAAGAGGCTCATAGTAAATGGTCTTCTTGCTTATACTTCCTCTCTACCTATTACCTCCTGGTGAACCAGAGCTCAAGGCCGAACTAACATGAAACAGGGGCTGATTTATGCCGCCTTTGACTCTGGAACTAGGATATTCTATAATTCGGTATTTAGTGTTGTCCGTTTCAATCCTCTGCTTGCTAGGTAGGCACGGGGCTTGCGCCTGTAATCCCTGCACTCAGGAGGCTAAGGCAGGAGGATTACCAGTTGGAGGCCAGCCTGCACTATATTTAGAAAGACCCAGTCTTCAAAAACTTAGAATGTTGCTGCTGAGGGGGAGGCCCTGTGAGCTCTCAGGTGTGCGGACTGCCTCGGGTGGGAGAACATCTGATCACACATTTACCGGTGTTTAAAGTATTTCTCCTGCGCATGTGCTGGAGGTAGTGCGTGCGTGTCATGGCCCAGGTGTGCAGTCGGCTCTCTCCTGGCAGGTGGGTTCCCGGGTCAGGCTTGGCAGCAGGTGCCTGCCGTCCCTGAGCCCCCTCTCTGACCCAGCGTTCTGTGCTGTGGAGTGTGCTGTAATACACTGTAGCCATGGCCCTGTGGAGCGAAGGCCTCAGCTGACAGCCTCCTTCCCGGTGCTCCCTTTTCCTCACTGGCTGCTGCCTGGTTTGGCCTCTGAGTACCAGATCCCCAAGCAGGATCTGGGACAAGCAGGCCAGCAGCCCAGCCCGCTGCCCTGGCGTACAGTGGAGGTAGGCCGCCCGTGGAGCCCAGCTCACCGGCATGTGACTGTGGCTCGTGTTTCAGTGTGGTCGAGAGTTTCCAGCGGCACAGTGTGTTCAGTCGGAATGGGCAGAGCTGCAGCTGGCGGGGCACCAAGCTCGTGGGTGGGAGTGTTAGCAGAGCACAGACTGTCCAAAGGGGTTGAGGCTCACACAGGCAGAATGGCAAAGGCCACTCGTGGGGAAAGAAAAACCTCAGCATAAAACTGAGCCCCCGTTCCAACCTGGTCATTAATCTGCACTTCTAGAACCCGATGCGCTTGCAAAGACAGCACGCCAGAGTCTTACATGCAGGCTTGATTTTTGCAGAAGGAACTGACCCAAGTCCCACCAGTACGATGGTGATTTTCCCTTCTGCTGCTTGTCCTTAGTTATCACCCTTATCCTTAGATGTCTGCTTCCTCCGCCCCTCGGCCACGCCGAGCTGAGCCAGGACTTTGCTCAGGGCTCTGAGTAGATCCTCAGACATGTACAAGGCTTCACTTGTGTGTTCTTAGTACTCACTACACACGAGCAGGGTTTCTATTGAGCCTGGAGTGCTTTGGCTCTGGCCTCTCTTGGGTAGTGTCTAAGGTCCTCCTGCTGCTGCTCCTTACCACAGGGTTAGGTGGACAGCTAGGCGTCTCCTCTGCCTGCCCCTTCAGGCTGGGAAACAGTGAAGGTGGCCTTCAGGAGAGACTGAGAGCCAGCCTCCTGGGGCTGTGAGCCCCTGACTGCGTGCCCCCAGCAGTAGATCTGTTTCCTTTAGGTTTTGTCAGAAAAAAATACCTGCTATCTCATTCTTTAAAAATTGTACCCAGCTTGGGCACAGTGTCACACAGCTGTCATCCCAGCACCTAGGAGGCTGGAAGCAGGAGAATTTTGAGTTCAAGGCCAGCCTGAGCTACAAGTTGAGACCTTCTCTCTAAAATGGAAAACTTGTGCCAAAAACCAAAAGGCAACCCATCGCCCTCCTGCCTCTGGCACAGCCACAGCTCTGGGGTTGGCCTCTCTCTAGACTAATGATCTGAGCTTAGAAATCTCCGAGTGTGCCCTCTCCCCCTTACAAAAGCAGGTGTACCTACCACATACTCCTGCCTTTTCTATTTAGCATCTTAAAGATTTTCTCTTGATTCAGAGGGTTAGTCTGGCTTTGCAGTACACCATTGAACATGTTTCTTGAAGTTTTCTATGTCGGGCATACTTGAACAGGGTGGGAGACACAGTCCTTAACTGTGCCTACACCTCTCTGGGTGATCCTGAGTATCATTCCTACAGGAACTCATGTTGTCTGTGGGTGACTAGCCTTCTGAGAGCCAAAAGGGTACAGTGGTGGACGGGAGCGGCTGGGATCAGAGGCTGCAGGCTGGACAGGAGCACTGCCCTGCACATAGCAGAGGTTAGACCTGCTCAGGAGCCCTTCCTCTTGAGCCGCGTGCTATGACTGGTCTCGGCCTGGACTGAGCTTGACTCCAGGGCGTGTGTTGAGCCTTTGATGCAGACAGGTGATGCCGTCAGCCAGTTTTCTCAGGATTGACATTTCGGGATGACTTTGTGCTGTGAGATGAGGTTAATGCCCCAGCGGGAGTGTGGAGGTCACAGGACACTGGTGGCAGTCAGTTCTCTCACTCGTGGGCCCTTGGGATGGAGAACTCCAGTAAGCAGGCTTGATGGGCTTCATGCTTGTCTGCGGACCCCCTCCCTAGCCCAGCTTCTTTAGTTGATGCCCCTGGAAAAGGCAGGTAGTCAGGCCTTGGACACATCCCTGAAGGGCTCCTTCACCTTGCCCGTCCTCCTCTGTCCTTGCCACAGCCCGGATGCTGCTGATAGCACGTCTTTCGATGTCCAGTTAGGAGATATCATCCTGACAGCAACAGATGGTCTCTTTGACAACATGCCTGATTACATGATCCTCCAGGAGCTGAAAAAACTGAAGGTAATGACCCCGGAGGCTGATGAGCAGGGAGGGAGGCCGGGGAGCTGCACTCGCTGCGCTGCCGAGTTTTACTGAGCCCATTACCCTGTCCCTTTGTTGGTTTGGGAAGGACTAGTTTTTGAACTTCAGGAAGTGATGGATGTAATATTTCAGGTGATTACAAGTGGGAACATTAGAGGGGTTTGGGGGAGCCCTGGGCTCAGCCTGACCCTCCTCCATAGGGCATGAGTCAGAGGGTTTGGTCTCCTGGTTTTTCTGCAGTCGCTTATCCCTTTCTCCTTTATTGTTCCCACACACCCTGCAGCTGCAAGGCTGGAGGTCAGGCTGAGACCAGGCAGCGCGGAGTGTGGGTGTTGACCAGAGCTGCGCTGAGGGAGTTTGGCCTCTCCCACTAAAGGTGGCAGGGCCAGACCGAAGCTGGGCTTTCCAGATTCTCTTAGCCCAGTGAAAGTCCTGGCCGGCAGAGACTCCCTTCTCATCCAGCGCCTCGCCATTCTGGCTTGGGGTGCTTCTTCTAGTGTCCTTGTCTGAACTGGGAAGAAGGAAGTCTTATCCTTCAGGATGGCAGGGAACAGTAGCCAAAACTATGAAGGGGGTCCTAACACCATGCCTGCCCTGTGGTGTGCGCTTGCGCTTGTACGGGGCACTGTGTGTGCACGGGGGCACTGTGTGTGTATGGGGCACTGCGTGTATGGGGGTACTGTGTGTGTATGGGGCACTGTGTGTGTACGGGGCACTGTGTGTGTACAGGGGCACTGTGTGTACAGGGCACTGTGTGTGGCACTGTGTGTACGGAGGGGGGACTGTGTGTGTATGGGGCACTGTGTGTGTACAGGGCACTGTGTGTGGCACTGTGTGTAGGGGGGGGGATGCACCGTGTGTATGGGAGGGGCACTGTGTGTGTCTGGGGCACTGTGTGTACGGAGGGGGGCACCATGTGTGTCTGGGGCACCGTGTGTGTATAGGGCACTGTGTGTGTACAGGGCACTGTGTGTATAGAGCACTGTGTGTGGCACTGTGTGTACGGCGGGGGGGACTGTGTGTGTATGGGGCACTGTGTGTGTACAGGGCACTGTGTGTGGCACTGTGTGTAGGGGGGGCACCGTGTGTAGGGGGGCACCATGTGTGTCTGGGGCACTGTGTGTACAGAGCACTGTGTATGGCACTGTGTGTACGGAGGGGGGGGGACTGTGTGTGTCTGGGGCACTATGTGTGTACAGGGCACTGTGTGTACAGAGCACTGTGTGTGGCACTGTGTGTAGGGGGGGGGGGCGGGGGGGGGGCACCGTGTGTGTCTGGGGCACTGTGTGTGTCTGGGGCACTGTGTGCGACGGTGGTAAGCAGAAAGCACTCGAGCCCACCTTCCGGGGACTTCCAGTCCAGGGGAGAGTGGCTGGGAGGAGGAGATGGATACGCAGGATAGTCTGGCGGCAGGGTTGGCAGTAACGGGGCTGCTATCTTAGACTGGCTAGGAAAGGCCCCTGTAAGGGGGTGGCCTAGACACACAGACCAAGGCTTTTCATTTCTTTATAAACTTGGTATTTTTTAAATCTTATGTATATGAGTGTTTGCCTAGTGCCTGTGGAGGCAAGAAGAGTGTGTCGGCTCCCTGGAACCGGTGTGAACCGGTGTGAACCATCAAGTGAGTGTTAGGATGTCACCTGGGCCCTCTGCCAGAAGTGCCAAAATTGTTAATCTCTGGAGCCATGTCTCCAGCTGCCCTCGCCCTCTGCTGGTTGACATTTTAGACTGAAAGATTTGGAGCCTCTGAAGTGAGGGCTGAGAGGAGGCCTGTCCTCCAGTGCCCATTTTATAGATGAGGAAGTGGGAGTGGCTGGGACAGGGCGTGGCCGAAGAACACAGAGCAAAGCTGTAACATGTGGGCCTGGAAGCCATCCTCAGCATAGCCAGCACCAGGGCACCTCTTACTTGAAAAAAGCAAATATGGCTAGCTTGGTGTGTTCATAAACATGGGGGCTTCTGAGGCGCCATGAAGATGTGGCCCGAGCCCACCTTTTCAGATCATCCCATTTTAGCAAGAATACCTTAAAGTTTTCAAATGGAAAACCAAAAAATGAAAATCTTAATAAAAATGTGGAGCCATCTCAACCAAAGGCTTTCTCAAGCAGGGCCCTGCTCTGAGGGGCTGGCTCCCTGTGACCCTGTCTCATGTCTTCTCTAACTGGAAGAAGTTAAGGGCTGGGGAAATGCTCAGGTGAGCGTTCTACCCGACAGCGCTGTCTGCACCAAGTGTTCTCATGCAGAACGCACACGAGGCAGCAACGTGGTAAAAATAACTCCGTCCTTCATTTTAGAATTCCAATTATGAAAGTATCCAGCGGACTGCGAGAAGCATCGCTGAGCAGGCGCACGAGCTGGCCTATGACCCAAATTATATGTCACCGTTTGCACAGTTCGCATGTGACAACGGATTAAATGTGAGAGGTAAGCATTCTGTAGAAGGTTCAGAGCTCTGGGTGAGAACGTGTAGGTGTGCGTGTGTCCTCTCAGCAAGGTCGCGAGGGTGCCAGCTGGCTCTGCTCCTCTGAGTCACCCTTCAGAGCCGACCTTGACTGGAGGAGAGCCTGGAACCTGAAGCCCTTTACTCCCGCACTCCCTCCTTCCCCGGCCACATTGCCAGCAGCTTAATGCTCTGCCTCCTGAGGAGCAGGCTGATTCCAGACTGCTGCTGCGGTCTGCAGAGGGAGCTGTAGGACACTGCCCTTGATCTACAGCGTGATGTGACCGTGATGTGACCGGGAATCAGGCCAGTCCTGGCTGGATGACGGGGTATCAGCTGTGTGGAGCTGCCCAGCTTTCGCTAGTGTAATATTACTACGTGCTGAGCACATCTGAGCTGAGGAAATGTTAAAACAGAGAAAAGCGCATGCCATAGCTACTTGGCAGATTAGAATACAGGCTATTCTGAGTTTCCAAACACTGGACATGTTTGTCCAAATTAGGACAGTGCCGTGTGTGACTGCCGGCCTGGAGCCGTCCTGCCGACTCTCACTGCACTCATGTGATGCTGTGGCCGACTACAGCCACCTAGTGGGAAAGCAGCAAGGTGGGTTTAAGCTTCAGCTAAATCACAAGGTCATAGATAACTCAGGCAGGCCTCAAATATGTGGTGATCCTCCTGCCTCAGCCCACCAAGTACAGAGATTACAGGTTGCCCCACCATGCTCTGGCCTTGGTGCGGCATAACCGTGCCTTGTTTACTTTAGCTCTGGGAGCCTGCATCATGTAATGGCTGAGTCTAAGGTCTGTAGCTGAGAATGACCTTGAACTCCTGCTCCTCCCCAAACTGGAGCTTGCAGCCTTGACTCTCTCCAGTCTGGTGCAATGGCAGATGGAACCCACAAACGGAGCGCTGTCCTGGGCCACATCTTTGACTTTTCCTTCAAACACACTGTTAAGTTTCATCTGTGTTTTAGGTGGAAAACCAGATGACATCACCGTCCTCCTCTCCATAGTGGCTGAGTACACGGACTGACTGGCCACGCTGGTGACTCCTGCCTTTCCCTTGCCCTCGACTTCTCCCTGCCATGTGTGCTGACCCTGCTGGCAGGACCACATTTCTTGGCCACTGATCTCAGTGGCCAGTGACGGATGCTCTGGCCCGTGTTTGAGACCTTGGAGATCCTCGTTGAGAACCACTACTGTCACCTGCCAGCCCGGACCTGCTGGCAGCCACTGAGAGCCACGCCCGAGGTGACCCCTCCCTTCTCCTGGAGGCCTTCAAAGCCTTTTACTTTTTGAAAGCAGTTGAAGTTTTGAAAATAAGTAATGTTGGTAAAGTGAACTCAAAATTTCAGTGTGTTAAAGGGAAGTTAACATTCAACAAATAGTAAATAGTGACACCTCTACCAGAAAACACACAGATCATCCCAGGAGAAGCCTGCATCCCCTAGGTGCAGTCTCTGCCAGGACTGGTGTGGCCTTGTGTTTCCTGTACAGACTCCTGGTTCCCAGGAGCCCACAGCCCTGCTCTAACTCTGTGCTGGGTTATGACATCCCAACCCCAGCAGCGTATGGTTTTGGTTACAAGTTGGAAGAAAATTTTTGTTCTATGGATGCAGATATTTTGTGCTTTTTAAAAGATGCTTAATTGTGCCCCTGTGACTGCAGCTGTGGCAGTCTGTTGATTTGTCCAGGTCACGGTCTAGAGGCCTGGCCTACAGGAGAGGGACAAGGGAAGGAGACACCTTACCAAAATCTAGTAATGGAAATACTACGCAAAATTTCAGAACTCCTCAAAGCCTGGGAATCAAATGCTGTAGCTGAAGCCGTCCGCGCTGCCTGTAAGGATGCCACGGGCCTTCCTGGGCTAGAGTGTGCAGCTGCAGCTCCGGTGGAGATGGCTGGGGGTTGCTCCTCCCCTCAGGGGCCTCCCACCCTAGAGCATGCCCACCTGCGTTGCGTCCTCAAGGTGATGAGGTGGTAGCTGCATCTCTAGAGCCCACGGGAAAGCTAGTGGTGATCTGACCCTCACAGTGACCACAGCTGTGTGTGGGGCCCTGAGTCCAGCTTAATGTTTACAGTTCCAATAGCCATTTGCAGTAGGTAACGTTCCTTCTCAGACTTCCCCATTACCTGCGAGCGTAAACTTATTTTTAAAGTTTGTGTACAATTGACTGCTGTAAAGATATATATATATATTTTTTGGGTCCGTTCTTTTCCTTCATTAACTTGGTGGTAGAAAAACCGTATATACTTAGGAACCCTTAAGTTAAAGCCGTGTTTCTGTGCAAGTCATATGACGCTGGTGTGAAGACCGTGTGAGCAGCTGTGTGGCCCTTCCTCTGCAGGAGACACTGGCTCCCTCGTTACTGCAATGAACTCGTGTTTGAGGTTACCTCAACTTGTTTTTAAAGGTTTTGTCTGTGCGTTTGTATATTTGAGTAGCTGTCTTGTCTTATTTAAATTGTTTACCATGTACCATGTACATGTCATGCTCTCTCCGCGCATCATGCTTGTAACAGGCATTTCGTTTATAAGAATGAGTTACTCATTTGTAAGCTGTTCAGTAATTTATCTACTATTCCGAGATTGGCATAATGTTAGATTCCTATTTTGAATCACCTTTAATTACATGTCAGAATGCCTTAACTACCCTGACCTGACAACACTGAGTTCTTTGGTGAGGAGATACAGGGCTGGGTATGGAGGGAAATTGGAGAAGGAGATGTCGTACTCTGTTGATCCCGGGGCATGAGGGGCACATGGTGGGTATTTATTTTGCACAAACTCTTAGCAGTGTCTGTGTTTAAAACAGTAAGGTTGCATCCAGATGGGGTGTGTGACTCTAGGACTGAGTACTTCAGCTCTTCTCTGTGGTTTGTAATTAGTTTTGGGGCAGAGGTGTTGTAGCCTTACAATCTGGATATATTTTGCATTAATTTTCCAATGCCGACATTTAATTCCTACTAAGAGCAGAGCTGGTTAAGTCACTGGTTTTTTCCTGCTCTCATTTAGCTCATCAACCAATGTTTGTAAAAGTAGATTGGTGTGTTTTATACAACTTACTTTCAGTCAACTCACTTTTCTGAGCAGTGATTGTTAGAAACAGACAGGCAGTATGGCTGTTCTAGGAAACTGAAAACCATAGGGCAGGCGTCAGGACTCAGCGAGAGAGAATTCCTTCGGGCCTGGCGTGTGGACTAGTGACAGCACATATTCCATTTGCTTCACCCTGTCCTTTTTGTTACACACTTACTTTTATAACTGTCAGAGGTCAGGCAAAGCAAGCACTGTTCACACTCACTGAGGCTGCGGGCTCGGTCACACACCCTTCGCCAGGTCTGATCTGGAACCTGGTGTGCGCGTGCGTTGTATTTTAAATCAAGCAATGTAAGCACTTGTATTTGTCTCACAGAGTGAACTTTTATAACAAAAGAGAAAATTTGGGTTTTAATTTACAAATGGCAAATTATTTATCCCTCTGGATGCACCAAAGACCAGTAAAGTTTATAGCTTTTCCATCTATATTTATAAAGCAATACTGTATTATAAAAAAAAAATCACTATTTTTATCACATGCTTGAAATTTTTATTTTGTTCTGTTTTAAAGATGTGCACTCTAAACATATCAGAACCTTATTTCTTCCTATGAACTTAAGCTGCCTGCGCACAAAAAATATAAAATTATCAAATGGAGATGAAGTAGCTGGAGTCCCTAGGCTCTTACAGACAGAAAGAAATGAGGGGAAAACAGGCCGTGCACCCCGAGCTGCCATGCGTGCCTGGCGTGGCCGAAAGGCACAAACTCACAAAGAATCCATTCCAGGTGTGTGTCTGGGTTGGGCTGTGTCTGGAGTAGAGACTGGGTATGAGCTCCGAGGCAGGAGAGTGCCCTCTGCCACTGCCCTCGTTCTGTTTCGAGCAGCCAGCAGATGGGCACAGCCCTGGGCAGGGCTGCCGTCCCCGGGAAGGGTGTGGAGGCAGGGCAGGCTTGGCTGAAGCTGGGCATGTTGTCCTTTTGAGTAGGCTGTGGCTCCCTGTTACTGTATAGCAGCTCTCTTGGGCAAAGTTGTAACACTCAGTTTCCTGGAGACTGTCACATTTTTACATTTAAAAGAATTTTGGATAGTAAAAAAAAAAAATCTGCTCATAAAACAAAATATGGAACAGACATTTGGATTCTATTTCTTTCAAAAAAGTAAATTTATCACACAACTGAACTTGTCAATAAAGCAATGTCCTTGTCAAAACGTAACTGTTAGCAGGTAGCTTGTGGCAAAGATGGGTAAATGAGGGCGTGGATCTGAGTCTGTGCTCGCTCATGAACTGCGTCTTCTGTTGAGACTATCATCGTCTGTCCTACCAGAGCCAATGACCTGAATCCATGTCTGAAATAGAACTTCTGCAGGAATAGTTCTGTAAATACATTTAAATAAACTGTAAAGATATTTAATAAAGATAGTATTTATACTATTTGCCACTCCCTTGGTTTGAATGGTCAGGAACTGAGACACCACCATCAGCATCGTCTCCACATCCTCAGCTCCCAGCCGACAGTGAACCAGCACTCAGAGCTATGTCTTGTGTGCTGTACCACTGAGCCTGGCCCGGCATGGCTACTTATCAACAGCTGCTTATCTTCCTCAGAAATCCAGCAAAGTGGACTGACAACTGAGTGTAAGATAGAGGGTTTGCAGCTGGGGCCTTGTGCCTTCCTGACAGTACTGAGTGAAGCAGCTACCAAAAATTCTGCTGTGTGTGTGTGTGTGGAGGGGGGACGGTAGGAGAGCACTAGCCTAGGATGTGTGAGGCCCTGGACTCCATCCTGGCAACACACACACACACACACACACACACGCACACACACCTTGTACTCCACTGGAAGTGCAAAGCCCTGAGTGTGGGGTAGTATCACAGTGTCAGTCTTGGGCAGACTAGTGCTGCAGCCAACCTTGGGAAGCTGCTTCGGTGTGTGGGCCCAGGCCTTGTCCTCAGCAGGGAGACCTGCAGAGTCATTCTGCGGCCATCTGTGCGGGGTAGGAATGTCTGAAGTCCAGTTATCAGTGTAAACATGAGACTCACAGATCCTGCGCCTACAACAGAGGACAAGGCTGAGAGGCAGGCACTGTCAGCTCCCACATAAAGCTTCTGGAAAGCCTGTTTTCATTCACAGAGGAACATTTTAGGATGAAGTTGGGTTTTTATTAGGTTACTGTGGGTAGCTGTGACTCATTGCTAAGCTGCAAGAACCCAGTCACTCTGGTTTCAGCTGGAACTCTGCTCACATTTCTGAAGCATGCTAACCCACATAGGCAGCACTGAGTCTAAAGTACAGTGGCCTGCTGGGTTGACATTTCCTTATGGTTTGACGCTTTTTCAAGGAGTTAGCAATAAGATGTTCCTGAAGGCTCCTTTTGTCGCTTATAACGGACTGTACACAGGTTTGGGAGAGAGTCCTACACCATGAGATGTTATATAAGTGTGTTTGGGGCCAGGTTTTTAATCTGCATGTGAGTAGCTAGATCCGAGAGCAGCAGGGGACACGCATGCCCCTGCCCCTTGCCTCGTTCCACTCCAGGCTGAGCACGGGCTGCTGTGTGTGCCAGTGACTCACACTGACTTGACGGCATGCCTTCTGCATCTCCCTGCATAGCATACAGGAGCCAGAGCAGCGGAGGGCTGGGAGATACAATTGTATAATATATAAAATGGCCACAAAGTGAAACGGTAACTGTGTGGTTTTTTATTCACAACCTTTTCTCTACTCTGAAAAAAAAATAGACAAAACCTGTCAGGTGGTCGCCTAAGCCGGATTCCTGCTGTCTGCAGTCAGGCACGGAAGCTCCACCTCGCCCCATGCTGAGGAACGTGTGCCTTGGGGACCAGCACAGGACACGTGAAGGCTGCAGGGTAAAGAGTGGCACCCAAACCCTGACAACCCGTTCCTGTGCTGCCAGCTCTGTCCCCCATGTGGCACGTGGATTTTAGTGCACAGTGACAGGGCAAGAGCAGAGGCGCTGTCCGGGCATCCTGGGACAGTCTGCTCTGGTCCCAGTTGGCCTTCCGGGAGCCACGCGCCAGGCAGCTATCCCTGCGCAGTAGCGTGGACGCTCACCCACTCACGTCCTCTTCACTGTCACTTGCTGTGGCCAGGCTGTCCAGGGGGTAGCTGGCATGCTCCTGTCGTTCACAAGATACAGCTCCAAAGAACATACAGCAAAACTAGAAAACAAAAGATGGTAGTTTATTCTGAAGATTGCCTGCTCACTGAAGGCTCCGGCTGCTGCTTTTAGAAATGTGGCCATGAGTGCTGTCACTGTCTGATGGGGATGAATCGTGGACATCCTGCCTGCTGAACAATATAGGGCCCAAGACAGGGCTTTGTGAATGGTAGTCCACTGTGACCTCTCCTGGAACTACAAAAATGTCCACCAAGACTGGGTCTCCAATCAAAGGGGATCAACAGCCAGCTCCCTTTCCCCATCCCATCTCTGCACTCAGAGGCTGAAGCTGACGACCCCTAACACCAACCCGCTGCTCTGTCAACGGGAGCCTGAGTGTTACTGCTGCTTAGCTGTCTCACCCGCTGCCCTCTCCAGCTGCTGCCTCTTCTCTGTCACAGGCAAGTAACTGTCTGTACTTAGAGACTCTCCTCAGCACTTCCCGAGAATGAGCCCTGTGCCTGAAGCAGTCTCCTGTAGCACAGGACAGGAGCTAGGTTGGAGAGATGTCTTGTGCAGTTTCTGATCCCTCACTGCAGTTAACCTGATTGGTTGTCGTGAGCAGTACAATAGCCATCACCATGGACAGAACCCTAGAAACCCCATCACATCACATAGGATCAGGTTGCAAAGCAGATGTTACCAGTCAGATAGGGTACAAACTTGACTGCCTGGATTGAGAGAAAGAAGGTGGTGACTTAGGAGCCTAAGATTGCAGGAAGGTGCCAGGCTCTGGCCATGGCAGTAAACTGAAAGGCACAAAGTGGCACTCTGATACCTAGCCCTGAGAGAGCCATTTCACTCTAACCTCTGCAGCTGGAGAGCACACGTGCTGTTCTTGTGGGAAATCTGTGTCCACCTGTTAAAGGGCAGCTGCCTCAGGCTCAACTGGAAGCAGTTCCTTGCTTCCAGAGTCTGGCCTTAAGCAAGGTCAAGGCCCTGAGGCTAGAGTGAGTACACAGCCTCTTCTGTCCAGGTGCCAGGTCCTGAGCAGTAGCTCTCACTCATTAGTTTTCACAGCAGCCTCTGAAGCTGCACAGTTCTGGCTAAAATGTTTTGGTGTTTGAACATTGCCTGACTTCGCTTTGGAGTGACTGCTCTTTGCCACCTGCCCTTGTTCCTAATGTCTACCTGGGCTTAAAATCTGAGGCTGGCTAACAGCCCTTCCTGTGCCAAAGCAGGAACAATACACACACACACACACACACAGACACACACACATGGAAAAGAGGGCTGAGCTGGAGCTCAGTGGTAGAGCACTCTGCTAGTGTGCTAAAGGACCCAGGCTCTGTCGCCAGCACCACAAAGCAAGGCAGGTAGATACTGGCTCTGGATCACAGCAGGAGCTGTGAGGGGCAGAGGGAGAACAAAACAACACAAGAGGCTGCAGAGATGGCTAAACTGTAAGTGTTTGCTGCTCTTTCATAGGACCTGAATTCAGTTCCTAGAACCTGGGCGGGCTCACAACTGCCAATGTAACTCTGGCTACTGGTATCCAGTGCCTCTGGCCTCTATGGGTGCAGTACTCAAATAGGCACACACACTAAGAAAGTAGCATGTCACCACACCCTCCTGCTAAGACAGGAATGAAGCAGGATGCCGGACTCTGGCTGTAACTTAGGATCAGTGGAAGTGAGAACTTAACTCCTGGCACTGAGAAGGAAACAAGGCCATGCCTACATGGGGATGACTGTGCTGGGAGAACCTAACAAGATCAAGAAGACAATTCAGCAGCCGGCCAGTGATGGCACACACCTTCATCCCAGCATTCTGGAGACAGAGGCAGGGAGATCTCTGAGTTTCAGGCCAGCTTGGTCTACAGAGCAAATAAGTCCAGGACAACCAGGGCTACAAAGAGAAACCCTGTCTGAAAAAGAAAGGAAGGAAAGAGAGAGAGAGAGAAAAAAAGAAAAAGAAAGGATAATTCAGCAAACGGACATAAAATCAATACACAGAATAACTGTACACACAAATGATAGAGAAAAATATCTACAGCAGGCAACAGACATGTAGCCTCAGACTCACTATGTGCACCACCACACCTGGCTGGGATGCTGGGGACTCAACCCAGAACCCTGGGCATCCTAGGCAAGCCTTCTACCAACTAAAATAGAGCTCCAGATCCCTACCTCCTTCACTTTTTACTAAGAGACAGAATCTCTAAAGCTGACTGGGTGGCCTGGAACTCACCCTGGCCTGACCCTGACACGTGCTGGCACTCCTAGCCCGTGCCCCATCCCTGGCCAGGAATACACTTAACAGTAGATACTCAACCCCCTAGGAAGGCTAGGTGTGGTGGTGCCCACTTTAATCCTAGCACTCAGAAGGCTGGGGCATGAGGACTAGGAGTTTCCATCTGGGCTACATAGACCCTGTTCTCACAGCACCACCTCCCACAGGGAAAGGGGTGTGGTAGTACATTCCAGCCCTTGGGAGATAGAGGCTAGGGGTCCATCTTCAACTGCAAAGGGAATTTGACATAAACCTGGGCAACATGACCCTGTCTTAAAAACATTTTTTAAAGGTTTATTTTATGTGTATGAGTACACCGAAGCTGTCTTCAGACACACAGAAGAGGGCATCGGATCCCATTATAGATGGTTGTGAGCTACCATGTGGTTCCTGGGATTTGAACTCAGGTCCTCTGGAAGAGTAGTC